>NW_027187361.1:4482142-4536082 GCF_028583685.1 Petaurus breviceps papuanus
TGTGTGTGTGTGTGTGTGTGTGTGTGTGTGTGTGTGTGTGTGTGTGTTAGAGATAGACCTGCATTTTGACAATATCAAACAATCCCTCCAAACCACAATATATAAAATCTGCATCATGTGAATATAAATATGAACATACGCGGAAATTGATTATGGGTATATATGGGTGTATTTTTATCTTGGATGATATCTTTTTTTAAAACTTAAAAATAATCTTTTACCTCCTAATGGCCCTTCCATCAACATATATAGAAACTTGATTCAGTGAAAAAAATGCTTCAGATCATGAGATCCTACTGATTACTTTGGTGAACTAACACTAATTAGAATATGACACAGAGATGTGGATTAGATGGACATAAGAGACAGTCTCAGCTCTGGACCTCATGTGGTAATTGTTACCAACATGTGACATATTAGTTTCATACCATATGCATGCAGATATCATTTGTCTATGTTCACAGAAGTCTCTTATAAAAAGAGAAGCTTTAAAATCATTTGTTTTGAATACTTTTCTTCTGGAAGATATGGTATTTCAATACACTATTTTAAGTGTCTTCTATGGGATAGAAAAAGGTAGCTATTTGTAGTGAATAGAGGGCCAACTTTGGAGTAAAAACATGTGAATTCAAGTTCTGCTTCTGTCATATATTAATCATATGATCACGGCAAAGGACTTAATCTCTCAGTGCCCCAGAGAAGTCTCCAAGACTCTAACTTAGAGATAATGCTGATCTGTATCCCTGACAGTGGAGGGTATTTCCATATAGGAAGTCCCCTACATTGATGAAATGAAGAAATCAGAAATTTAGACAAAAATAAAATGAAAGTCTCTCTCTCAATGTATACATACACATGTAATATGTGAGTGTATATGTACACAGATATGTCTATGTATACATAGACATATATGCATGTATGGTGGAAATACATATTTAACTCTAGTTTCCATGAAAATATTTGAATATTTTCATAATTATCAGTCGTCATAATTTCATCAGATGTCACCCCTTACTTCCCCACAGAAGCCCTTTTCCATTTAAACTTTGCAATGAACATCCTCTAAAACAAATGGTAAAGCAACATTGGCGAGCATACATACCCTCATCTTATGACTCACAACACCAAATATATAACAAAAGGATTGCTTGATCTGTCTTGCAAAGAATAGTATATACTTTTAATACATATAGGCAACACCTTGTTAGAGGGGAGCCTTAAGCATTTGTCTATCAAATCAAAGCCTTTTCAATAATTAATGTTGAACAATAGGATCTTGAGGTATTTGTACCTTTTCACTAATTATGTGGCTTTAGAAAATCATTTGGAAAAGCCAGTAGCCTGTTTCCTTCTAAATAGTTTTATCAAAGCTGTCCTAAATAATCTCTCCCCAGTGATTATTCTCCTAAAGAAAGTATAAAGATGAAGAAATAGGAATGTGTTTATAGTGATTAATACTTGATTATTTAGTCAGTTGTATAATTTATCTCATCTTCTCCAAGCATTTGCTCTTTTCCTCTTGTTCAGAGATCTTAAAAAGGTCATTTTTGTCATTTTTGTCATTTTTGTGTCACTTGTGTCATTTTTGATACTTCTTGAATACACTCTAACCTAGCTCATCTTTCTGATTTGTCTTCTTCAAGAATATTTCTGTTTTCTCACATAGCACATTTGGTACTATGAAGATAGAATCTCAATATGGTGGCTCTTCATGGACAATACAGTTTCTTTTATACAGTATCACAGGTCTTCTCATCTGTTTGTTATCCTTTTTCATCCTTAAGTGCTCTCTGGATGATCTGTATTTCAATAAATAATCCACTTCAATAAAACAATCCACTTCTCACTACTTAAAGAGTAAAAATAACTGCTCATAATCATCCATCACTTTGTTCCCTATGATTTTACAAATTCATTTACATTCAAAACTGTTTTTGCCCTTGATGTTATGTCACCTCTTGAGAACCAGATCAAGTGTGTGCTGGTTTACGAGGTTTCTATGCTTGTTTGGTCTCCTGGTTGAAGTGATTTATTTACAATAATTAAACACCCTTAAGAAATAGGGATAATCTTGGGGGCAACTAGGTGGCGCAGTGAGTAAAACATCAGCCCCAGAGTCAGGAGGACCCGAGTTCAGTTCTGGCCTCAGACACTTAAAACCAACACACAAAAAACTATCTGTGTAACCTTGGGCAAGTTACTTAACCCCAATTGCCCTCCAAAAGGCAAAAAGGAGAAAGAAATAGGGATAATCTGTGACAATATCTAGTCTTGTATTAATTTTCCATTGCTTACGCATCAATTGTTTATTTAAATGCACAAATTGCAAATGTTATAGATAGAACATATTGTATTTTCACTTTTGCTATCTAAATTTGGTACTGATATTGATCTTTGTTCTTAATAAATCACTAATTTAATTTGGACAACTAATTTATTAGATAATAATTCTCATTCCAATAGTAAGTCACTTTATGTATATTAGGATTTAATCAATTATCTTTTGGGGGATGATATTGCTCAATGTTCCTTGTATCCAGTACCTCTTGATTCTCTTGAAAATATTCATATTATGCATTTATGAAGTTTCTGTCTAGTTTGCAATTGTTTGGTTTCTTTGTGTTTTACTCATTAATCTGGCACACATTTCACTATTCTCCCTTGAAACGAACATCACAATGAAATCTGTAAATAAGTACACATTGATTTGATTTGGAAGATCTTGTCAAGTTCTTTATAATTTTTTTAACCTTCTCTTCTGTAATAGGAATTGGCACAGAAGCCATAACCATTATCAGATGGTCTTTTCAAGACTCACTATCATCCCTGATGTTCTTACTGTCTCCCCAGGACTCCAAGAATCCATCTAAGTCAACTGGGCATCAGGAAGACCTGCCACCACCAAGGATTCCCTCCCCCACTGCCTTCCTTTTGATTCCTTTCCCAACAGTGAGTGGTCCAAAACCCATATAAGGCTGCTTGTCACATGACTTGGATGAGATAGGAGCCACCAACTCTGGTAAGATAGAAAACCATCAGGCTTTATCATCTGCCATGAAACTGTATACTGAAGTCCTCCAGACTGTATGCCACATTTCTATGACCTCCAGACTCTTGTACTGAGCTACTGATACAACATAAGAACTCCTGAGCCTTGCCACCCACCCCATAGCACTCTTAGAATATCTGGGTCTTTCTAGCTACTCGGAAGGTGATATTTCTTTTATATGTTGTTTCCTTGAAAATGTTTCTTGCTGCATTTGGACACATGACAAAACCAAATCGGTCAACTCCTTATTTGCCTCTCCAAGGATAATCTGTGAATCATACCTCCATTTAGCTATAACTTCCTTTGTCCTCTGGTTTCTTCTATAATGAGAATATTCATCATGTTGTCTAAAGTATATCACCAGAGAAATGTATTACTAGAAAAAAAATGGGCTAATCACATAATGAGAGTAAAGGATAACTTATAAACAGCCTACATGTGCCTCTGGCACTCGTAATGTCAAAAGAACATAAAGCATGCCTCCTTCTAGAACTTAAAGTGGGTCTCCTGTTGAGAATTTGTAGGACATACACATAACAAGCGGATATGAACAGACCAATCTGTATCAAGTGAGATGACATATGTTCATCATGAACTTTGCAATGCTTAATGAAGTATAGAAATGTTATTATCAATGATAGGAATGTCCATATAAGATTATAGGTCCAATGGTATATTCAAGTCTGAGTTTTGTTTAAAGTGACTGCTAGCTGTGTTGCAATCTGCCAGAAATGTACTAAATAGATTTATTTTATAACAAGGAATTTATGTGTTTTATTGGTTTCTGGTAATTTTTAAAAAATCTATATTTAATTATAAAATATCATTAAACTTTATTGAATTCACTTGTATCTCAACAAATACAAGTCAAGGTCCTATAGAACAACTTAATTATCTCAGGATCATATTGTTCAAAATAATAAGATTCATTCGGCAATGGTTGTGCCAAATCTCAGACAACCATTGTAAAAATCTGAAGTGTGGCATTGCTGTAAAAGTTAAAGAGCAAGCCTTGTAAGAATGTTACAGCCTCTTGACTGTGCTAAATTGTGAGGGCAGTAGAAGAGGATAAAAGGTCACATCTTTTAGGGATACATCTATCAACTGTCACAGATTTAGGAGAATTATTATATAAGCCATCATTGCAGAAAGTAATATTTACCTGCTGTAAAATTTGCAGACATAAAACATGAAAGAGTAAAGTTACCACCATGACTCTCAATTAAGAACTTATTTTTTTCCCTACCAACGTTATTTTATTTTCTGTTCTTCACTCACACTTTCCATAATTCCAATTTTATAATGTTCCCCCCTGTAAACAGTGTTTGAGCTTACTCAGGGCTGAACAAGGAGATGGTGCTACCCTAGCAAATCAGAGCAAATAACAATAAAATTCCATGACCCTTTTAGAATCAAGATTCTGGCTATGGCCCAGTGCCTTTAGTAAAGGGCATATACATGGAGAGTAAGTGACATGGATATTAAATTCAAACATGAAGTTACTGGCATCTGTTTAAGTCACACATTTAGTATACTACCTAATTTCTATCTTGTTATGTGTAAGACCAGTGATTTCACTGGGTAAGAAATCTTCACTGATACAGATCATAACCTGTTCATCATTTTAAAGGGCTACTGGAGGCTGAAAGATTAAATGATGTGCCAATGGGTCAGGAGTGAACCAAATCTAAGTTTTCTTGAATCCAAATGCAATAGTCTCTCTAACTATAGTATGTGGCTTTTTTACTTTCTAATACATTTCTCAAATTAATATATAGTAATTCTTAAAGAATTGCTTAGTCACAGGCGATATTCTATGAACTGACATGCCAGTTACTATTAGTTACTATTATTAAGTTACTTTTTTTGGCAGGGGATTACAGACACTTCCTTAGATTTGTTATTTATCCTTTCACATTTAAATTGATTTTTTTAAAAGAAAAACAAAATCTGGGGGCAGCTAGGTGGCACAGTAGATAGAGCACCAGCCCTAAAGTCAGGAGGACCTGAGTTCAAATCTGGCCTCTGACCACATACTTGACACTTACTAGCTGTGTGACCCTGGGCAGTCATTTAACCCCAATTGCTTCAGCCCTCCTTCCCCCGCCAAAAAAAGAAAAACAAAACCTACAACTATCTTTTGCTTAAGTGACCTTGTGATAAAACATTGTTGAGCAGCAGCTAAGTGCTACTGGACTCGGAGTACAGTGCTAGACTCAATGTCAAGAAAACCTCGGTTCACCTCAGATACTTACTAGTTGTCTGACCTTAAGCAAGCCATTTAACCTCTGTGGGCCATCTTATCTGTAAAATTACCACAGTGCCACCTGCCTCATAGGATTGTTATGAGTTATCAAATAAGATAATATATACAAAGTGCTTTGCAAACCGTAAAGCATCATATAAATGCTAGTTTTTATCATCATTATTATTTAATTTAAACTACCTAGGATTCTACTTTACACAAAGCAAAAGCCCAAGGTTGAGTGCTATTTATCTGAAACAGCATAAACTATTCACTGATCTCTTTGGTCTCACTGATGTAGGTACCACCACCAACAAAGATCCATCATGACTAATTCAAGCTTCATCCTTTGTGATTCTTCTAAATGTTTTTTTTTCCATAAATTCCCACCTGAAACATTACCCAGCATAGGCATTTTATGAAAAATAGTGAGCTTGTTGGGTGATTTGGGGGATCCCTAGATCCCAGGGGATAGTTTTCCGTGTGTTCTTTAATGTGGAAAGAAGCCTGATAGTCCTACTCTTAGCCCCACTATTTCTTTGGGTTATCCTAAGCATTCCCCCAAAGAGGAGCCTGTCAAAGTACAACAGACCATAGAATACAGGAACTGTAGCACCGGGTTTTTCTTGTTGTAACTTAAGCTAATGCCTCCAGTAAAGACTATGCTACAAAGTTATATAGGAGATTACAATATAGATAGGTATCGATGAGAGCAGTGCTTCTGTTACAAGGATAGCCTGGTATCTTTAAACACCACTTATCTTGCCATCATGACATTCCTTGGATAGGAAGGTTAGTGATCCTCATCAATCAAAACTTACAGCTTAGTTGGTCAACATTCTGGGATAACAAACATCTATATCCTCACTATAAAATTATCACTGTATGCTAGCACCCTATAAATGCCCTAATAAAAGAGAGTGAGCAACAGAAGATAGAATAAGTATATAATATCTTAGGTGTTAATCTGCTCTTTCCAACTTTTAAAATATGAAATGGTATTTTTCTTTGTGGCTTCCACATCTGGCTAACTCTACTTCATTTAGGAAAACATTAAGCTGCAGAAGTGCTATCTAGGCTCCTGTTATTCATATCTTAGCATCTCCGACTGGCATCTCAGGAACACATTTCTTGAGCATAAATCACTTCAGGAACAGGGTGTACAGAGACAGAGTATAAATTTCAGAAGCAGAGTTTAAATCATTTTACCAGTCTCCCTTGACATATAAACTATAGAGGAAGTGCCCACATAGAGCTTTTTATAATTTTTGTACATCAAAATGAAGCATCATCTTCAGTTGAGGGGAAGGTAAATCAGCAACCTGTTGAATACATTCCACTAATATGTTATCCATATTACCCGCAGGGATCTACTATTTTATCATTAGGTTATTTCAAAGAAATCATTTAGCTTCCATTTGCCCCTAGCAAAGACTGTAAAACCAGCCTCCTACACAAGTAATATGGGGCATTCTCATTATTGAGAGAATTCTCATAAAGGTGTCTTATGCTCCTTAGAAAGGAAGATGCATTACTGTCATATGGCCTCACTTCTACTAATTTTTGTTTTGTTCTTATGCTGTTACATTTCTTTTTGACTGCTGGGAGCCCCCATTTAATCAGGCATATATCCGATATCACAGTAAGTTCATTATGATGAAAACCCTAACCATAACGGAGTTCTACAGAAAAATCTTGATATTTCCATTTTTGCAACAATGAGTAGTTAAAGTACCAATTCAAGGAATTACAAATTCAAATCCTAGAGTCAGTAATTAAGTACTTACTATGTGCTTGATATTGTGCTCAAAGCTATAGCATAGAAAAATCTGCTCATTCTTCATGTATTCAGTAGATATGAACAGACTCTCTCCTGGTTCCCCTCCTATCTATCTGACTGCTCCTTCGTTGTCTCCTATTGCTGGATCTTTATCCAGGTTATACCTGCTAAGCATAGGTATTCCAATGACATCTGTCACTGGCTGTTTTCTCTTCTCCCTATATACTACTTCCCTTGGTAATCTCATAAGCTCCCATGGATTCACTTATCATCTCTATGTTGATGATTTTCAAATCTACTTACCCAGTCCTAACCTCTATCTTGACCTCCAGTCTTGCATCTCCAACTATTAGAATTTTGAACTGGATTACCTATAGACATCTTAAATTCAACATTTCCTAAATTGAACTTATTAACTTTCCCTCACATTCTCCCATTTCCAAACTTCTCTATTAATGTTGAAGGCACTGGCACCTCCCAGTGCCCAAAGATTGAAACCCAGGTATCATCCTCTGGTCTTCATAATTTCTCAAAATCATGCAAAGACCCATATCCAATTTCTTGCCAAGGTGTGTTGATTTCACCTTTGTAAGATCTCTCAAATATATCCCCGTTCCTCCTCTGATCAATCAATTAATAAACATTTATTAAATATCTTCCATGTGCCACACACTGTGCTAAGAACTAGAGATAGAAAACAAAGCAAAAGATAATCATTCCCCTAAAGGAGCTTACAATCTAATGAGAGACATAGTATAAAAACAAATATATACAAAGCAAGCTATGTACAGGATAAATGGGAAATAATTAACAGAGGGAAGGTACTAAAATTAAGAAATTTTAGGTAAGGCTTCCTATAAAAATGTAATGTTAGTTGGGAATTAGAGGAAGCCAACAGGGAGTTGAGGAGGGAGAACATTCTAGGTATATGGGACAGTTAAGAAAAAATGATCAAAATCAAGAGTTGGGAGTGTCTCATTTGTGGAACAGGAGGGAGGGAGGGAGGACAGTATCACTGGATCAAAAGGAGATGGTGGGAATAAGGTATAAGAAGACTGGAAAGGTAGGAGACTGGGTTATTACCTCATGCCTGGACAATTGCAATAGTTACTGGCTGGTTTGCCTCCCAAGAATCTCTTCTCACTCCAATCTTTCCTCCATTAGCCTCCCAAACTAGTTTTCCTGAAGTGCAGGTACAACTATGTCACCCATCTTCTCTCATCACTCAATAAATTCCAGGGGCTCCCTATCAACCTCAGGAAGTATCAAATACAAAAAAAAGTCCTTTATAACCTATGCTTCCACCCACCTTTCCATTTTTCTTACACTTTATACCATGTCCCACCTCCAAGTATTTTTTAATCCGGTGACACTAGCCTTCTTGCTGTTCCACAAACAAGACACTTCATTTATCAGCTCTGAGCATTCTCTATGGCTGTCTTTCATGCCTGAAATTCTCCTCCACTTCATCTCTGCCTCCTGCTTTCACTTGACTTACTTCAAGTACCAGATCAAATCGCATCTTCTAAAGGAAACTTTTCTCTAACACTCTCAATTCTAGTGCCTTCCTTCTGTTGGTTTAAAAAAAAATTATCCTGTATATAGCTTGTTTGTACATAGTTTTTTTGCATGTTGTCTCCCTCATATGATTGTAAACTCCTTGAGGTTAGGAACTAGCTTTTAACTTTCTTTGTATCCTCAGTGTTTAGCACAGTGCCAGGCATATAGCAGGCACTTAATATGTACTGACTAAAATTAAATCCTCAATTGTGTTATGCACCTAGTGATAGAACTGATCAGTATGGATTGTATCAGTCTATCAAACACAATGATGAACTGATGATGACTTATGTAATATATTAGTAACTGCTATAATAAATCTTGGTCTCCACTTTCACAGAATAGGGGAGATATGATAGGTACAGAAATAATGTAATGAAAATTGGAGTGTATGAATGAAAAGTACAAAGAATTATGAAAGAGTAAGTGATTGTCTTCCAGCTGTGGTGATCAGGAAAGATCTTGTAAATAAGGGGGTAGTATTTGAGGTGCGTCTTGAAAGATATGAAAAATTCTAATAGGTAAGAATTAGGTGGATGAGTAGGTAGAGGAGAACATTTGAGATATAGGAACCAAGAGGAACAGAGGAACTGAGGTATAAAGTGCTGAAACCATACATAAGAAAAATTACTTGGGTAGTGGTTGAGGTTAGATTGGAATGAAGGATAGAATGGAAGTGGGAAGACCTCTAGAAGGTGACAGCAAAAGATCAATCAAGAGTTACTGAGGGTCTAAATTAGGATAATAGTTTGGCAATGGAAAAGAGAGGGCAGAAGCAAAAGATATGCCCTGGTGGACTTGGAAATGATGGGACTTAAAAAACAACTACAATTTTTTAAAATGAACGTTGCAAAACTACAAAGAAAAAGCACAGCCCCAAATAAGAGATATTAGGAGACATCTTTACACTTTTAAGTTCAGTCTGCACTAACATTATTTTCCATCAGTTTCTTCAGTCTGCACAATCAATAAAATAACCAACCAGTCACGTCCTAGTTTGTAGCATTTGCCAACTTCAGAGGTATAAATGAGTTCACACTGAAATTTTAACAATTGGCTCTCTCAACTGGCATGAGTTGATTCTAGCACACCTGTGCCCCACCTTTTTTTTGCCTTTTTTTGGAGGGGCAATTGGGGTTAAGTGACTTGCCCAACGTCACACAGCTAGTTTGTGTGTGTGTTAAGTATCTGAGGCTGGATTTGAACTCAGGTCCTTCTTCTCCAGGGCCGGTGCTCTATTCACTGCGCCACCTAGCCACCCCCACCTGTGCCCCTTCTTAGAAGAGGTGGGGATCCATGGTTTTGAAAGATTGAATATATTTTCAGACCTTTTTAATATATGGATTGGTTTGATGATTCTTATCTTCCTCTTTTCCTTTTTTTTCTTTAATAATTTGTTAAATGGAATGACTCTGAGTGACAGAGTAAAATTAATGGGAGAAATGAAAGTGATTTGAAAGATTAAAAGGTTAATAATGTTTTATTAAACTGATATAATTAGCCACTGTGCAGATGTGGGAGATGGGGAAAAAGGAGGGAATTCAAAGATAACTCCTATATTTTAGATTTTGAGAATGATAGAATAGTACTACTGTTAAAGGGAAGAGATACTTTTGGAGAAAAGATTACTTCAGTTTTAGACATATTGAGTTTAAGATGCTAGCATGATACCTAGGTTATTTCCAGCAGGTGGGTAACAGTCCAAATCTTAGATAATTTATGTGGAATGAAGATAGACTTGAGTGTTATTCACAAAGAGGTGATAATTAAAATAACACTGATAAATGAGATAATCAAGGTACAAGGATGGCCAGCAATTAATATTGTTGCCTTTGTCTGAATACATCTGGAATTAATTTCTGGACATCACATTTAAGAAAAGGTGCTAGCAAAATAGGTTGCTTTCCAGGTGAGGGCACACAATATAACCGCTTAAAGTATGTAAAATGCTTTTCTATACATTATAGTATTTGATACTCAAACCAATACCGACATATGTACTGTTATCATCTCTGTTTCACTGAGGAGAAGCAGAGGTTTAGAGAACTTAAATTACTTTTCCAGGACTATACTGACTAAATTTACACCCCAGTTTTCCTAACATAAAGTGTAACATTACCCACTACACCAAGTTGACTATGAGTGGACCAGAGATTATGCCCTACACGCAGAATTTAAGGGACTGGGCAAGTTTAGCCAGAAGAAAAAAAAATATAGCTGTCTTCATGTACATAAAGATGTGTCATGTAGAAAAGAGTTTAGATAGTTTTTGCTTTGTACAAGGAGACAGTCAATTTTTCTACCATAAAGATAGTATTGTTCTCTTGTAATGGGAATTTTTTATTAAGTATAGGTTATTATTACCCAAAGACAGTGGGGAGATAGTAGTATTTGTTGTAAGCCTACTGGCTACCCAAAAAAGGTCCTTGGCCTGAGGATGTATTACAAAGAACTTGGGATATTGGCTGATATCACATTCCAGTCACCACCAAGTGCCATAGCTGTTTGTGTGAAGTCTGGAATGCAGTCCTACAGCCCACCAATATGTTCTTATAATAGAGAAACAGCACTGTCCATTGAACCTCACCATAATTTTCAGTTCTTTAAGAGATGCAGAATCACTTCAATGGCTAAAATAACTGTCTAATCAAAATTCATAAATTTTCAATTTGTTTATATGCTTGACTATAATCATAACCATGTTATTAACATTTTTAAAAAAATTTAAGAGGGAGGTTGTACTTGTCATTTAATAGACGTAGAGAATTCCTGATGTAGAAATACCCTCTACAGATTTATACTAGCAACTCAACACAATTTACAATCCTAGAGAATTTCTTAGGGCATTGAGAGGAATAGTGACTTGCCCAGAGTCACATAGACAGTATGTATCAGAAGCAAGACTTGGACCTAGACTTTTCTGATTCCAAGAAAGGCGCTACCCACTATACTACACGTCTCTTCATTGATGATTATTTGTGTATGTGTGTATTCATACAATCTAGACACATATCTGACATATGATTATATTCATATACATGATACATATACATATGACTATATAATGTACACAATGTATGTACACATAATGTATATATAATGCACACATTTATACATGTATGTATAAATATTTATATGACTTACAGTTTAAAATATTATCCACTAAAATATAACACATTAAAAGCTTGTAAAAGTTTAAAAAAATTGAATGTTAACCCTAATCTCCAACTTTTTAAATCATCGTTACAGTTTTTGTTATATATATATATATATATATATATATATATATATATATATATATATATATATATTTATCTCCTTGGTATATGTTTCAAGACTATTTATGCTAGATACAAAGAGTCATATCACTAAATTCTGCTGGTTGACTAAATTTATCACATGGCAGAATACCATGGTTGTGTTTTCCCCCCTTCTCAGGATTTATTGAATTGCTATCAACAATTCTAACCCAGAACATTTTGAAATAGTTGTTTTCTATCACTTTCTTGGGCTCATAGCAATTAAGGGGTGTTAATCCATTTATTAGTTCACATTTCAGTGTTAAATGTTAATGTAAAAGCTTGGCAATGTTCCACTTGTTTCCATAATCTACTGTGGTCAAAGTGGTGCATCCTCTAATTATATGCTCTATTCCCCCATTAACTGTAATACAACCCCTTCACCTGTCACTAAGCAATTGTCATTTCTTTATCTACTTGGGATGACATGTGTCACTATATCTAATTTGTTCACATTTTTGAGGCGTGAGTATGGCTCATTAATTTTTTAGAATCAGAAAAATCACATAGCTATTAGAGACATTAGATGTTGCCTACCTCAGCCTCCTCATTTTCTAAGTGTGAAAATTGTGGCTCAGATAAAGAACGCACACTTAGTGGGAAACCTGGGACTAGAGCTCAGAAATACAGTGCACTTCCCCATGCAACTCAATAGCTGTTTAAACTGCAGGCATGCTGAGGTCATCACTGAACAAACAGTAAAAGCTAGCTTTAGTTGTTCAGGTAATGATGAAGTTTCATCTAGTCACAGTTAGCAAAATTAATAGCAGATATTGATTTAGAACTACAAAGTTTGCAAAACACTTCACATTTATTATCTCATTGAGCCTCACAGCAAGGTAGGTGTTATTATCACTGCAGTTGCAAAAAGAAGCTAGGTGGACCAATGGATCAGGATCTAGAGTCAGGAAGATCTAAGTTCATATCTGGCCTTGGACACTGACTAGCTAGATGTGTGACCCTGAGCAAGGTAACTTGTCTACCTCTATAAAATGGAAATAATAATAGCACCTACCACAAAGGGTTTCTGTGCAGATCAAAAGAGGTAGTATTTCAAGTCATTCCCCAATTGATAAATGGTCAAAGGATATGAACAGGTAATTTTCAGAGGAAGAAATTAAAGATATCTATAAGCACATGAAGAAATGCTCTAAATCACTATTGATTAGAGAAATGCAAATCAAAACAACTCTGAGGCACCACATCTCACCAGTCAGATTGGCTAAGATGACAAAACAGGAAAATGACAAATGACGGAGAGGATGTGAGTAAATTGGAACACTAATGCATTGCTCGTAGAGTTGTGAACTGATCCAGCCTTTCTGGAGAGCAATCTGGAATTATGCCCAAAGGCTATAAATACTTTCATATCCTTTGACCTAGCAATACCACTCATAGGGTTATATCCCAAAGAGATCATAGAAGTGGGAGGAAGACCCATATGTACAAAAATGTTTATAGCAGCTCTTTTTGTGGTGGCAAAGGATTAGAAATTAAGGGGGTGCCCATCAATTGGGGAATGGCTGAACAAGTTGTGGTATATGCATGTTATGGAATACTATTTCACTATAAGAAATGAGGAGCAGATGGTCTTCATATTTACCTGGAGAGGCTTATACAAACTGATACTGAGTGAGAAAAGTAGAACCAGGAGAAATTTGTACACAATTACAGACACAACGTATGTGTGATGACCACCTTTGATATACTGGATTCTTCTCAGCAATGCAGTGATTTAAGTCAATCCCAAAAGATGGAGAGAAATGTGTGTATCCAGAGGAAGAAGTAGAAAGAACTGAGTTTATATCCAGATGGAAGCAAAATACCTGATCTTTTTCCTTTTCTCGTTTGGTTTTATGTCCTCTTTACCATTTTTCATTCCACCTGATACAATCCGTCTTTATAACCTGACTAATGTCTAATGTGAAAGTATTTACAGATCCTATACTTGACTATATGCCACCATGAAAGGGAGGGCAGGGAGGGGGACAAAATGTGAAACTCAAGGAATTGTGGAATTGAATCCTGTAAACTAAAAGGCAACAAATTCATTAAAAATAAATCTTTGCCACTGGGAAAAAAAAGAGGTAGTATTTGTAAAAGTGCTTAGTTCACTGTTTAGCACATAAGGGGGCACTTGCTTATTCCCTCCCTCTCTTCCCATTTTACTGGTGAGGAAACTGGGTCTCAGAGAAGTCAAGTAATTTCCTTTTGGCCATGTGGCGAGAAAGTGGCAGAAAAGGGATTAAATTTTACTTTTTAAGTAAAAAAAAATCCAGCAATCTATCCACTAAACCATATAGCCTCTACAACTGCATGGCCTCTTTCTATGCACGCCAAAATCAGGTCAGGTCCCTTAATTATTTCCTTCAAAGTTACATTAAAGTTTTCGTCAGCCCATTGCACTGTCATGAAAAAGAATCATAGTCACGTTCAGTAGCATGTCAAACTCCAGTCGCTTACAACATTCCCAAGTGTAGCCCAACAAGATTAAAATGCAATTTGGAAACAAAAATTAACTAAACCAATGATTACAAAAGAAAGAGGATAATGTTAATATGTAGTTTCTAAGACAATATGTGGCTGGCAGGAATCCTTAAGTGGCCCCATTTCTCTTTTAGTTTGACACCACTGATATAGAGGGCCCCTTTGTAGAACTATGCTTGAGTGAACTCAAGCTTCACTGAGCACCTGGGATATGCCTTGAAGTAATTAGTTTCTATGAAGCTGGCCTTATAAACCCCGAACTGAAAAATGACAGCAAATCTCACACAAGGCATTTTGAATTTAAGGAAAAGTAATGTTCTAACCACGGCTTGGCAATATTAAACTGAAAAGGTGAAAGGGGGGGGCAACTAGGTGGCACAGTGAATTGAGCACTGGCCCTGGAGTCAAGAGGACCTGAGTCCAAATCCAGCCTCAGATACTTGACATACTTACTAGCTGTGTGACCTTGGGTAAGTCACTTAACCCCAATTACCATGCCTTCCCCCCTCCAAAAACAAACAAAAAAGGCGAAAGGGAAATTTCGTGATCAAAGACTCATATGATCATGGATTTAGAGTAGAAAAAGACCCCAGAGTTCATTTAATCCAACCCTCTCATTTTAAAGATGGGGTTAAATGATTTGTCCAAGGTCAAACTTCCACTCACCTATGTGAAAATGGATACTGAAATTATTCAGGATGCTGGTCATATGTGCATGTGTTAAAGATATGTAGGGAGAACTTTTCTGAGTAGTCTATTTCCATATTTTATCATGCATCCAGTACCTAATGGAGCATCCTGCACATAATAATAACTTAATAAATTTCTGCTGAATTAAATTTGACATCCTCCCTCATGTCCAACCAAAAATAATTGCTACTTCTATTTCATCTATTTTATTTCTATTCAGTCTTTTTCAAGTAGTGGAAATAACTAGTCTTCTCTGAAAACTAGAAGAGACGTTAGAAATGTTGTCCAATCCACCAAATGCTGCATCCATTCCTTAAGCAATTCAAATAACAAATGCTGGACCCTACCACAGAGAGGGCAGTAGGCCTTGGCATTGTGATACAATGATCAAAAGTTCAATAGTTCCTGCTTTCAAGGAGTTCGCTATCCATTTCACACTTTGTTAATCGTCCTTATTGCTTCTCCTCTGAAGCCCTGTCAGCTTTGCCACAAACTTGTCACAGTGTCTCACAAAAGGAGGGTACATGGCTGACTTATTTTTAAGTCACATGCAGAATCAGAAGAATCCAATTTTTGTTTTACTGAAAAGGCCCTTAAGGATTGTAGAGTTATAGACATGGAGCTGGAAAATGGCCTTAGAAGTCAATCCAGTCAAGACTCCTCTTTCTGTAAACAAGGTGATGGAGGCCCAGGGATTACACGGGTTGGAAGTGGCCAAGGCTCCAAGGCCCTTCCACTCTTTGTGTTCTCTCCACTCTTCTGCCTCCACAGTCACATAGCTAGTTAACAGCAGAGCCAAGACTAGGCTTCTGAACTTATCATTCCACTAAAACTGCTCTCTCCAAAGTTGCTCATGAATGATCCTTTACTTGCCCATATTCAATGGCCTTTCCTTAACCCTCATTCTCCTTGACCTCTCTGCAGCCTTTGACAGTGTTGATCACTCTTTCCTCCTTGATATTCTCTTTGCTGCAAGTGTTCAGGACACAACTTTCTCTGGATTTTCCTCCTACCTTTCTGACCATTCCTTCTCTCTCTCCTTTGCTGGATCCTCTTCCAGATCATGCCCTCTATGTAGGTAGCTGTCCCTTAGGGTTTCGTCTTGGGCCCTTATTTCTTCTCTCTTTAAACTACTTCATTTGGTGATCTCATCAGTTCCCCTGGATTTAATTACCATCTGGAATTGGATGTCCAGTAGACATCTTCAACTCAGTAAGTCCAAAATGGAACATTCTGTCTAAACTCCCTCCCTCCTTGCCTTCCCAGTTCCTTTACAGGGTAATACCATTCTCTCAGTCTCTCCGGCTCACAACCTAAGAGTCATCCTGGATTCCTCACTATCTCTCATATCCCATCCCACCCATATACAATCTGTTGTCAAGGCCTTTCAATGCAACCTTTGTCACATCTTTTTTATATCCCCTCATTCTTTCCTCTGACACTGCCACCACTGTAGTTCAGGACCTCATCACTTCATGCCTGGATAACTGCTATAGCCTGCTGGTGAGTCTGCTGTCCTCAAATCTTTCCCTGTTCCTATCCATTCTCCCTTCAGCCACTAAAGCGATTTTCCTATTTAAATTCCAGTAGCTAACTATCGCCTCCAAGATCAAAACCAAACTAAGTCCTTCATAACACAGCCCCTCCTACCTTTCCAATCATATTGCCCTTTATTCAGCCAACATGTCCTCTTCAGTACAGTGATAGCAGCCTCTTAGATGCTCCGTGAACAAGACATTCCATCTCTCAGCTCCATGCGTTTTTCTCCAGTTGTCTACCATGCCTAGGATGTTCTTCTCCCCACTCTTCACAACTAACCTTTCTGACTTACTTTAAATCCTACCTTCTGCTGGAAGCTTTTCCTGTTCTACCGCCTTCTCTCTGTTATTACTTCCTATTTATCCTGAATGTAGCTTGCTTTATGTTTGTAAGTATGTGTAACACATACATATGTGTGCACATATATTGCACTTTGTTTCTTCATCAAATGGTAAGTTCCTTGTGGACAGGACCTTTTATTTTTTTAGACTCAGCCCTTAGCACAGTGCCTAGGACATAGTAGCTACTATTGATAGAACCTTCATAAAACATCTCAATGTCCTCTTGCTTTCCATCACAAAGGCATCATTGTTAACTCATTATCTAGCTTTCATATGATACATGCGGTTTGGGGAAAGCTGATATACGTAGTTATACAAAAATGATTTTTTTTTCAAAATCTGACTCTTATATGCTATTATTTATGCAATTTAAAAAAATCAACTATTATGCTTTAGGGACAAGAAACTGAATTCATTATTATTAATTTATTATTTAATTTATATAGTGTATAATCTGACTTGCTATAAAACTAATTTTTCTACTTTCATTCTGAAAGCTATATAAATTGTTTACATTAATCAATCTTATTCTGACTTTTTTCTTCCAATTTTGCATGATAAATTAATCCTTTTAATAATACCTTTTGTGTATTGCTTATAAAGTTTTCCATTAAAAACTTTGGGTGATGAGTGATGCATCTAAACCTATATTTGGTTTAACTGAAAATAAACATGATGGAATCAGTCTTTATGCAAACTGGACTTTGAGAATGACATTAATGAGATCAGCGTTCTTGTTTGGATCCGAGTGAAGTCCAGTTAACTCTGTTACAATTCATGGCCACAGAATTTGCTCCTCAACTCTAGCCAATCAGCTAAAGAATGGATGGTGTATGCTTCTATTATCGTTTCAAGGGAGTGTAGATGGTTCAGTGCAAATCCATTGCTATTATGGAAGAAACAACTGAAATCAAAATTCTGTTAACAGTGAGAAAATAGCTTCATTTTCATGTGCAAAAATCACCTAGGACAGTAGGCACTTCAGACTGATCAAATACAAACACCCTGGGAAACACTGGGAGACCAGTGAAGTAGTTTTAACTGCTCTGGATTTCAATTTGGAATTATAGAAGAAGACTGAGTAAACCATTCACATGCTTTGACTCAGCAATCCCACTACTGGACAAATACCCCAAGTATGTCAAAAAGCAAAACAAAGGTACAATAAATATATTCAAAATATTCATATCTGCTCTCTTTTTTATATCAAAGAACTAGAAATGAACTGAAGTGCCTACCAGTTGAGGAATGGCTTGAAAAAACATTGGTATATGAATCTAATGAAATTTTATTTAGTATGTCATAAGAAATAATGAATATGAAGAATTACAGGAAATACGTGAGATCTGTATGAATTGAAACAAAAATAATCAGAACCAAGAAAACATTGTAAACATGTAAATGACATAGTGCTCAAGTAACAGAAAAGACAATGAAAGCTCTAGGAATCAGACAGGTGGGAGAAAAACAGGATAGAGTATTAACATATGTGGTAATTATACTGAAAATCTATACCGAGTTTTCCTTTGAGCACAGGAGGGTTCAAGGAAGGCTAGAGTGAAATGATTGGGATGTGCAGATGAAGCATATCATAAAACATTTCAAAATACTTATATACTAAAAATTGGTGGTTTGAAGTTTCAAAAATGCTATTGTTCAAGAACTCTGAGAAACATATAATGCAAGTGTTTTTATCCCCATCTTTCAGAAAAGGGAAAAGAAATTTCTAGAGGCTAAATGACTTGCCTAGTGTCCCCAGCTACTAAGTGTGAAATCCATAGCCTCTCACAATGCTGTGTCTCAGAGTTAGAAGAGGGGTTCCAATTATTTATCTAAGGCAATTGGCTGAGTGTGGACTGAAAACTGTATCTTACTTTAAAGTGATGATGGGTCCTATTTAGTTTTCTTATCCTGTTCCAAACATGATAGTAATAGACTAAGCATATTTCCTGAAATTGTCTCTACTTTATAAATATAACTCTTGACTTGATAATACATTCCTTAGCTAAACTGTCACTAGTTGTTAGGTTTGCTCATTTCATCCTGCAAAACATAACAGTTGAAAGATATTCCAAAGATCAGTTGGAGCCAATTAATTTCCAGATCTGTTTAGTGACAATAAAAATTGCTCAAAGATTTTTTAGGAACTCACCAGAAAAAAATTGAATATTTCAGAAATCCATGGAATCATAGAACCATCTGGAAGAAATCTTAGACATCACCTAATTTTACCTTCTACTCGATGATACATGAATTCCTTCTATAAGATCTCTGATTGATGGTTATTGGCTCCCACTGAAGCAAACTTCTACTAGCAGATAAAGTAGCTCATTCTTTTGGACATTTTTAATAGGCAGGAAGTTATTTTCAATACTAAGCCAAAACCAATCTCCCTGTAACTTCAATCCATTGGTTCTAGTTCCATATTTGACTCTAATATCTAATATTTGACTTAATATCTCAGTCTTATTCCACAGGATAGCCCTTCACAAATTTAAAGAGAGAACTGTGTCCTTCCTTAAGCTTTCTCTTCTCCAGGTTATATATCCCTCATTCTTTGACCAATCTGCATGTGACATAATTACAAGTCCACTTTAAACATAGGAAAGCTTGTTAATGTTCTCTTTTATGACAGCCTGAACACAAAAATCATCTCATGAGTGTAGAGTATACCACAGAGCATATCAGATTTCCCTTGATCTGGATATTAATCTTCAATGAATGTTGCAAGGCATCCGATTCTTTATTAGCCACAATACACTGCTAAGTCTTGTCAAGCATGTAATCAAAATTAAACTTCAATACATTTTTTTCACAACACTACCAACTTTCTATAACTGTGTACTGTGCAGTTGAATCTTGAAAACTTGGAAGTTTAAATGTATTCCTATTAAATTTTAATATGTTAGATTTGGACAACCATTCTGGCCTACCAAGGTCTATTCTATTTCTATTATTCAGTGTGTAAGTTCTGCATTCTAATTTTGTGTCATATATACGTTTGATCACAATGACATTTATATTTTATCTAAATAACATAAAATGTTGAACAGAATAAATATAAAGTCAAAGACATTTGATCCCATTTAATGTTGATTTATTAATTGATTAATACTTTTTGAACCTAATCATTCAATCAGATCCAACTGGGACTGGGAATTGGGAATAGTGTATGGGAACTGAAAAAATATAATTGTAAAGTTGGACTAGACAGACTCTGAGGTCCCTCATAAGTCTGACACACTAAAACTCTGCTTGCATACTGTGATTCTTTGAATAATTGCATGCTAAAGGAATGTTTATCTAAAAAAAAGTACCAGTTTAAAAATGCTAGGTCAGCTATAATGAGATATTGGATACATTAAAATCAGATGTTAAAAGCCCAACTACATTGTATAAAGGCATGAGAAATCATTAGCAAGAGAAATAATGAATGGGTTCTCCTTTACTGATATCTTCAAGACTACTTCTTGGGCAAATTCTTGTGAATTGTAGAGTAAGTTGTAGAGTGAATTCTTGTTCAAATATTAGACTAGATTGGCCACTGAGGTCCCTTAGAACTCTGAGATCTTGTGTTTCTCAGAATCAGTTAGGAAACCACCTAACTGTACTATGGGCAGCTAGGTGGCACAGTGGATAGTGCCAGGCCTGGAGTTAAGAAGACTCATCCCCCTTAGTTCAAATCTGACCTCAGGCACTAGCTGTGTGACCCTGGGCTAAGTTAAGTTAAGTGACTATCTAACCCTATTTGTCTCACTTTCCTCATCTGTAAAATGAGCTGGAGAAGGAAGGAAATGGCAAACCACTCTAGTGTCTATACAAAGAAAACCTAAATGAGATCACAAAGAGTCAGACATGACTAAAACAACTTAGCAACAACTATACTATATAATCTAGGACACATTTATTTCTATTTCTTGCCTACAAGAATATTGTGAGAGAATATGTAAAAAAAAACTTGCTGAAATCAGATTTTATACTGACCACATTCCAGACACAACAGCCTAGGAAAACCATCAACAGAATAAATGAGGCTATTCCGGGATGATTTGTTGATCTATTCTGGTTACTAGTGATCACTGCTTCCCATACTAAGTGCTAGTGAACAATCTGCTCTAAAATTTTGCCAGGAATTCATGTCAAGCTGACAAATCTATTATTTCTAGACTTTACTTTTCTTGTGTTTTGGATTCCACAACATTTGTTCATTTCCAGTCTTTAGGATATCTCTTTTTTCTCTTGATTCCTGGAAGATGATCCAGAGTACCTGAGCAATCAAATCTGCAATCTCTTTTGGAATCCCACAATGCCATTTTGGCCAAGAGAACCAAACTCAATTTTACAGCACCTGGTCCTCTCTTACTATCTCCTTTCTTCTTTTTAAAAAATTATCTTTTATTATTTTTTTAGTATTATTTTATTTATTTAATATTTTTGTTACTTTTTCACTATTTGTTTTACTTCTTTGAGTCTGAAAATCATTCTCTGTGACAAAGAAGTTGAATTGAAATTAAATAGTTCTTTTTTTTAAAAAAATTTCTACTTTTTCTATCATCTATTAACATTATGTACTCTATTGACCCTTAGACCTACCTTTTCTTTGTTATTCTTGACCCAGACAAACATAGCTTAAAAACCCATTCCTGGTTTTCCTCAACGTTTCCCCCAAGCCTAAACTCATTTTTCATTTAGAAGGGTAAAATGTAGGCTAGAGAGAACAATACTATTATTCCTTTTTTACTCCTCCATAATAATTCCTGGTGACTAAAATAAAACATAGTTCCAGTCAAGACTCACTTTAGCTAATAGCTTTCCTGTCAAGAAGGTGATCTACTATCATACTTTTAAAAAGCCATGAGAGGGGGAAAGTTGATAGAAAAGTTATGAAATTGGGATGGCTAGGTGGCACAGTGAATAGAGTGCCAGCCCCAGAATCAGGAGGACCCGAGTTTGGTTCCGGCCTCAGACATTTAACATCCACACAAAAAACCTAGCCGTGTAACCTTGGGCAAGTTACTTAACCCCAACTGCCCTCCAAAAGGAAAAAAAAAAGTTATGAAATTAATCCAGGGTGTTTAATATAAGAAACTAACATAGCTAGGGCGTAATTTCTGAAGTTATTAAGTACATGCTATTTAATTTTTCATATTATTACTATATTCAGAACAACTGCCCTCCCCATGTGCTCTTTTATTATCTCTCTGGATACCTATTGAATGAGGAAGAGAAAAGAAGGCTAAAATAAGGATAGTGTTTGACTGTCACCATGGAAATGGATGTTAGTCAGTTTTCATGAGCAAATTCCCAATACACAAGTAACACCAACCTGTTTATGAACTTGAGAGCTTCCCTGGTCAACCTCTGAGTGAGATTTTCATAAGACATTGGCTGCTGGACAACCTCATGGTTCCTCATCAAAATGCAGTTTAAAGGCCGGAAAAAATGAAGGAAACAAGCTAAGAGTCCAATTATAGTGGCTGCTAATAAAAGACAGGAAAAGAACACCCAGTGAGGGAGCCGAAACAGGCCAAGGCAATTGAGCGCCTCCAAAGTGACAAGGGCAATGCCAACAATTTGCAGGGGAATGAAAACGAACATATGAATGGCTGTGGTAAACACAGTGCCTGATCCCGGCTTGCAATCTCTCAGATTGGTCACTGGCAGTCCATAGAAGTGATCAAAACCATGATTTAAAGGGTGGTGACAGAAATCATCTCTGCTGTTACAATTTATCCCAAGGTGCCACTTTCCTATGGAAAGAGAAATAGATAAGACACATGTTTTCAGGTAAATTTTCTGAAATTCTTGATTTTGAATACTAACTCTGACCTATATAAATTTAGGTGATTTCTACTTACTATTTGAGGGTTTTAATTCTGAACTTAAACACACACACACATACACACATACACATACACACACAAATAGCATTTTGATGCACATGCAAAAACACCGATTCTATATAATGCTATAACTTTTTCTTAGTGCTTGTTTTTTTTAAAGTATACAAGACATTCTGCATATTACTTTCAAAATTGTACTGTATTCCTTTCAACTCCCTTTGTATTCTTCTCTGCACTTAGAAAATGTTACATGGCCTTCTTTCCTTTTGTATCACTATTGCTAACTGTCCACACCCCTTAGAGCTCCATAGTCGAAAACCAAACATTTATGTCCCACATAGTCTAAGTTTAAAAAATTCCTTTCTATAAGTAAACAGACTTTATTTTGTCTTTCTAACCCATTAATCATCTTTATAACCCATTAAGTCAGCAATCACACTGTATGTAATATAGGCAGTTTCTGATATGTGTCACAGTTTCCTGAAGAATTTTTTTAAATCAGTTTCTTTATATTCATCCTTATTTCCCTATTCCAATTTTATGCCAAAAAAATATGAACCTGACACATAATATCATTGAATAATACAATAAATATTTTAAAAGATATATTTGAAAGACAAATGACAAGTTTTTGTTTTTTAAATAATGTTAATGTTGCCATCCAAAAGTAGCAAGGAAAAAACTTATCATAAAGAAAGAAAACTAGATAGAGAAGCAGAGAATCTGAGTATTCTGGCTTTTTCCACATATTAGCTATGTGACCTTGAATAAATGACTTCATCCCTCTGACCCTCAGTTTCCTCAAATGTAAAATGAAAGGTTTAAACGAGATGACCTCTAAGATCTCTCCTAGCTCTTAAATCTATACATTCATTGTAGGATACCACATTGTAGGAAAAATTAATCTGAATGAAAATCTATGAATAGTGGCTAACATTTCACTTGATTTAGGTTAGGCCAACACAAGCTAAACAACGGTGTTCTTTTTTCAAAAGAACAACACATGATATGAGGCAAATGTGACGTGAAAAATGTATTTTCCATAAAAACACATTCTTGTTCAGTTTTAGAAATAAGTGTGGAAGTAATAATATTTAATCATATATTTTATGAAATGTTTACTTCAACTATTCACAAACAACAAAACAAAACTGTGATGTCATTGCTATAAAGAATATTTCAGAACCAAGAGTCACTGTGGTCAATAATTTCTTACCTTACTTCCAAACTTCTAGGTATAGACTGTAAATTTTGCTAAGTTTGTGTGCAGGTGATGTACATATAGTCTATCACCTGGTTCTTACCTGAAATCTTTCCAACTTGGTAGGCCTTTTTAGATCTGGTAATCCACTGGCTTAACCTTCAAGAGCCCAAAATCCTACCTGAAGTAGAACTTCTTCACTAGAGGATGATTTTATATTAACATATATAGGTATGAAAAAAAAAACTTTTTATGTATGTTTACATATATAATACACAAACATAATTGTTCAATACATCCATTCAGAATTTGCACAAATTTCATAGGATTACATATTTAGAGCTAAGGACCTTAGTGGTCATCTAATCTAAGCCTTTCATTTTCAGATTCAGAAACAGAGGCTCAGGGAATCTGAGTAATTTACTCAATACAACATAGTTAAGTTTCAAAGTCAAAGTTCGAACACAGTCCTCTAAAATTGAAACCCTAGGCTGTCATCCTTTCTATAAAAGTAATAAATATTGCTTTCAGAATTTATGTTAAATTGTCTCTGAGTCACACACATTTTCACTTATCCTTGTAACACTCCCATTCCTTCCCTCATCCATCACCTTTATGGAGTCTAACACATAACAAGCACTTAGTAAATTTTTGTTAATTGACTTCTCTGTGAAGTTCCTTTCTCTTTCTATACTCTTAAATTCCTTTCCTCCCCCACATTTCTCTCAACTGTCTCTACCTATCAGAGCCGTAGAATAGCCTTGGTTCTTCAAAAGCTTAGCAAAAGTGATTTCATTTGCAGGAAGTCCACCTGAAGAAGCCGAAAATAGGAATACTCCAACCTTTGAGCGTGAAGCCATCCCTGGACCAGGCAAAAAAAAAAAAAAAAAAAAAGAGGGAAGTAGAGCATTAGTGACAGATATCTTCCTAGCAGAAGAAAATAAACAATAATAATTTTAAAATGAATTTTTACCTGATCGGACAGGGTAACGGCCTGTCAGAAAAGCCGCCCTACTTGGGGTACACAGTGGAGATGCAGCCAAGTGCTGAGTGAATTTCACTCCCCCTTTGGCTATCCTGTCAATATTAGGAGTTCTAGGGGAAGGAGAAGAATCATTTCACTTTAATTGCCCTAAAAATGAAGATTTTAATTATGATAATAGCTAGCTAGCATTTATATAGCACTTAAGGTTTGCAAAGCACTTTATACGGTATGTTCTCTCCATTGATCTTCACAACTCTTGGGGTTAGGTGGTGTAGGATTTGAACTCAAAGTCTTACTAACCCCAAGTTTAGCACTAGGTCCACTGTACCACACAGCTGCCCCATTATATGTTTTATAATTAATATTTATTCTTCTAATTAATATTTACCTTCTGCTACATAAAATATAGATACTAACAAAGGACATATTATTATTATTTGTCTCTCTTTCTACAAGAGTCATAGAAGTCTTTGTTTTAACTAGGTGCTGATTTGTAAATATACTACCAAGATGCTATACAATGAAATCTAAGTAGTCGTGATGCTATTTCTCTGAGAATTAGCATGCTGACAACCTCCTTCTGGATGAACTGGATATTAAAACCTACCTAAACATTTCACCCCTTTCACTCCTCATCACTCATAATTTTGCAAGTATCACTTTAATTTCATATAATATCCTCACAGAAGACAACCACAGTTATTCAATTGATTCCTTGCCTGAATTATTTTTGTTTCTCCCCATTATTGCTTCTCTTAGATTGCAAGGTCTAAGAAGGCAAAACCTATATCAGCTAACTCTGAAACTTATAGTATTTGCCATAGCCCATGAGAGGGAAAGAAATGAGCAATGAACTAACACTGAGGAAAAAAATGTGAATTTGAAAGTTAGGGGAAGCAGAAAAATTAGATTAATCCTGAAGTGTATTTTTCTCATTGTAAAGTCTTTCTTTCCTGAGAACTTCTATATCCTGTCCTTTCAAACAGCTGAGTTGGTGATGGGAAGAGGGTTTAGGGACTGCCAGTCTTTTCTTTCCTTATTAACGGTCTGATTATGATTAATGATGATACTTTGATTTTCTTACAAAGGCAGACGGCAGGGGCATCAAAATTTTTTTTTTTAATTTTTGGACTAAATGAATATTAAGGAAATGTGAAAGGGAAAAAATCAAGACAAAAGAACTAATACAGATGAGCCAGAGAAGTAAGATTTCTAATGCAAAGAAAGATGCATATCATAAATACTAAAAATACCATAAACAGATTCCAAAACAAATGACTAGTAAATTACAAAAGGTATAAAACACTGATATGAAATTCAATGAAAACTCTAAGAAAGAGGAGTGGAATATCCCCAATATGTATCTAGAAAGAATTTCCAACATCTAAAAGTTTTCTTTCAAATATATGTTTTAAATAAGAAAGGCACTTGTAATCCCATAGCTCAAATTGAAACAAATATGACTTGCACTTTAAAAAAGTAAGTTACTCATGAAAAAAAAATTATTTAATTTTAAATTAACTATGGAACAAAGTTTTCGGACTACTGAAATGATCTTCACTGGAAGTCCAAATTGATTTCCTTGTCTCAAGTCCTGCCCTCCTCAAGTCTATTCTCCACTCAGCTGCCAATGCCAAAATGATATTAATATTAAAGCATAGGTCTAACTTTGTTACTCCCCTTCTCAGACTCCAGTGGCTTATTTCTGGAATCAAAAGCATTGATATAGGGGAAATAATGAAGAGGTTGGCTAAGTGAAATGAAAATAAGTCAGTATCTATAATCAACTTGATAACAAGTTAATTAGTTGACATGTCAGAAAAAAGTAGATTCAAATATTTATTATTCATAGTTCATTTTGGAAAATTCTAATGAAAGGAAGTAATATTTTATAGTCTACAGTAAATTATTTGCTTCCAATTTGTGATAGTTCTCTATAGGACTTTTATTTAATTTCTTCCTTCTTATTGCAAACAGAAAAAGAACACTGAAAAAAATCACTATTTGAGTATAGCAAGGATTTACTTTTTTTTAGCTTAAAGAATAAGGGATGCTCTTATTGTAAATCAATTCATTCTATTGAAACCTTGGAAATAGGAGTGATGCAAAATATATAATACTAAAGACTTATCGCTACCATATCCCTTTCCCAGTTCTGATTCTATGGCTTGCAGGCCCTTTGAAAAGATGGCAGTATAATACCCTCACTGTTTGTCAGTGAAAAATAATAGGGGTTGCAGGAAGAGGAAAAAAGAGCAGACAAGTATGGCAAGAGCTAAGCGGGACCATGTAGCAATGAAGCACTGCCAGACACCCCAAATATTTTTATAAATGGCAGGAGGTATGTATGGGGGGGGAGACATGGGGGAAAAAAGGAAGATAAAGGGAAAGAAAAAAGGCAAAGGAGATACTTTTCAGATTTTTCCCTTCCACATATTATATAACACAGTAACAGTAAAATGAATAATGGAAAGTAGAAATGCTTCTTTGGTAGGATTCTTCATAGAGAAGGAAATTATATATTTGCACTCATAGTTCTTGCTAAGCATATTCTAATTCCCACATACATATTTATATTTCAATATATATCCAAATATAAATCTACAAAAAAGACAAATGGAAGAGCATTATTGTTATGGTTTCTTATATGTAACAGATGTAGCCTATACTCATGGTTCTGAGGACATTTAAAAACTTCCAAGGAAGAAAAACAATGAACGTATACATTTATAGGCACAATCATTTATACAGAACTTCTATTATTAAACCTTAGTGTTGTGTTTCCATAGCATCCAGGATCTCCAATGCCAAGGTCGTCTGCCATTGCTATAATAATGTTGGGCTTTGAAACTGCGTCACTGTTGACACTGCCATAGAACAACATCAAAAGTAAAAGCATCTTCATCTTCCTGTGAAGAATAAATAAACAAAAGCAGAATGAAGAATGAGAGCATGTTTTTTCTTCACTAACTCTACTCTAATTCTTTGCATCTATGGAAGATGATCATTGAAACAAACAAAAAAATTTCCCAGCTTGTCAACTAATGATCATATCTGCTTTAAACAGACAATGTCAGAACTGATGTGGAAAGATGTGGACCTCTCCTCTGGGTGTTTGTCTTCTGAATAAATATTTTGCTTTTGGTAAAAAACAATTATCTCCTGCTTCTGTTCTTGACAAATGAAAGAGACATTGTTATTTAGGGGAAAAAAAAGAAGTAAAGGCTCACTTTCTGCCTTCTTGGTATTGAAAACCAACCATTTGATGACATAAAATAAATGTTGTTACTGACTAATGGAAAAACAAGTATTTTATTAAGGAGAGATGCTTCCATTCAGGTCATTAATAGAGAACCTGGAACTAATGTATTGCTTCTCTCTCCTCAATAAATATAAACACATCGATCATGAAAATCTTTCAATATTCAGGGTAAACTAATTTCATAATATATTATGGGGAATTCAGTTTGATGACATACCAAAGTCAATTCACCATGGAAAGCTCTGTTCAATAGGACAAATCAGCTTCTATCAGTAGAATGTAAGCTTCTTGAGGGATGGGAGTCTCTTAGTCCCATATCACCAATTGCCTATTGGCCATTTCACAGGCATTTCAAACTCACAATCTTCAAAATAGAATTAATTATCTTTCCACCAAAATTAATTCTTCTTCCCAATTTCCCTATCCCTGTCCAGAGGACTACCATTTTTCCAGCCACCTAAATTCACATCCTAGCAGCCATCCTTTATTCCTCATCCTTTTTCACTCCAGATATCCAATCAGCTGCCAAGTCTTGTAATTTTATTTCCATGACTTTTCTCACATCTCTACCATTTTCTCCACTCACGGGGCTACCCTAGTTCAGGCCCTTATTACCTCTCTATTGAAACCATCCAAATTGGAAGCTCAAATTGTTTTCCTTGACTTAAGTCTCATTCTCTCTCCAATCTGTCTTACTATACTCAGTCACAAGTGCCAAAATGCTATTTCTAAAGCACAGGTCTGACTATGTCATTCCCCTACCCAAACTCCAGTGATTCACTTCTAGAATTCTAAAAACTCCTATCTCTTTGACAGTTAGCCCTTCACAGTCTAGCTCAAACATACTTCCCTAGCCATACTATATAATACACCCCTTTCCCATACTCTCTGCCCTACTGAGAATGGACTCTGCTGTTCTAAATACCAGCTACTCTATCACCTTCTCCATACAAATCTATGGATTGTCCTTCATTCCTAGAATATGTTCACTCCTAGCCTCTGCCTCTGAGAATCCTTTGTCTCTTTCAAAGGTCAGCTGAAATGCCATCTCCTACATTAGATTCTACCAGATAACTACAGTTGCTAGTGCTTCCCACCTAACAATAAAATTGTATTTATTGTACATATACATATTATATATTTTTATACGGGTATGTGTATTGCATTGTGTTCCCCCCATAGAATGCTGGCTCCCTCAGGACAGAAAGTATTACATTTTTCTATTTGTATCTCTCGTATCTGTTATATTGTCTAAGCATAAGAAATGCCTGCTGATTGATTGATGGTATTCTTAGAATTTAGCATGGCACCTGACACTTAGTAGTCACTTAATAAACATTCATTGATCGACTGATGACAACACATACTTAGCAGTATAAAATGTTGACATTTTGTTCCTAGAACCTTTCAAATATAATCTGTGGCCTTAAATACAGAAAAGCAAAAAGAATGTTCTTCTCCCCTGACTCCCAGTCCCAGATCCAGTATTTTTTTTGTATTTATATGCATACATGCAAATGCATGTCTATATGCAAATGTAGTATATATGTGTTGTATATGCATACATAAAAGTCCAGAGAAAGTTAGGAAGGTAACAGTAGTTCAGGGGAAAGAGGAGGACTGTACCCATGAAACACTTTTAATGTCAACCTGCTTTATTAATATTTTTTCTATTACTTTCTCAAGTCTATGCAAACAACAAAACAATAAAGAAATGCAAACATCTAGATTTGTTTATTTCTTCAACTTAATATTCACTGTCAATCTAATACTGATAAAGAACATACGTGGAGCATTTTAAAAAGGGAATCAGAAGCTTTCTATGATAAACTGTAGCTTAACTCTAGTGCTAATTTATCTCCCTGCCTCCAATCTCTCCTGTCTTCAATTCCTTCTCCATATGGCTACCAGGGATTTTCCTAAAATAAGGGTATGAGCACATCCATCCCATACTCAATAAACTCCAAAAGAACTGGAAATGGCACAGATATCCATGAATTGGGAAATGGCTGAACAAGTTTGGTATATGATTGTGATTGAATACTATTGTGCTATAAGTAATGATGAGCTCAATGATTTTAGAAAAACATGGACTTTCATGAAATAATGAAGAGTGAAATGAGCAAAACCAAGAGAATGTTGTATAAAGTAACAGCAATATTTTTTTAGGAAGGACTTTGAGTAAATAAGCTATTTTTTCAATTATAAATACTCAAATGAACTATAAAAGACATAGGAAGAAAAACATTATCTGCATCCAGAGAAAGAATTGCTAAATAGAAGTATTTATAGAATACTTTTACACATATATATGTAATTGTGCTTAATGGTAGCCATCTTGCAAGAGGGGGGAGAGGAGGAAGAAAAAAAGAAATTTACATGATAATTTTCTTGTATATTTGAAAGGAACAGCAAGTTGTGCATAGTAGATTTACAGTTTCATGTGCAATCATCTTTTTTATTGAACCATGTTATGGAAGTGCTTGTTTTATTCCATAAATTAAATAAAAAATATATTTTTTAAATTAACTACAGATACAAGTCACTCCCCAATTGATAAATGGTCAAAGGATATGAACAGGTAGTTTTCAGAGGGAGAAATTAAAGACATCCATAAGCATATAAAAAAAATGCTCTAAGTCACTATTGATTAGAGAAATCCAAATCAAAACAAGTCTGAGGTACCACATCTCTCAAGAGGAAAATGATAAATGCTGGAGAGGATGTGAAAAATTGGAACACTAATGCATTGTTGGTGGAGTTGTGAACTCATCCAATCATTCTGGAGAGCAATTTGGAACTATGCCCAAATAGCTATAAAAAAAAGTATGTACCTTTTGACCTAGCAATATGGACCCATATGTACAAAAATATTTCTAGCAGCTCTTTTTGTGGTGGCAAAGAATTGGAAATCAAGGGGATGCCCATCAATTGGGGAATGGCTAAACAAGTTGTGGTATATGAATTTAATGGAATACTATTATGCTATAAGAAATGAGGAGCAAACAGACTTCATAATAATCTGGAGAGACATATATAAACTGATGCTGAGTGAGGAGAGGAGAACCAGGAGAATTACAGACAAATCATATCTGTGACAACTAACTGATAGACTGAGCTCCTCTCAGTAATGCAAGACAGCTCCAAAAGACTCATGATGGAAAGGGATATCCACATCCAGAGAAAAGAAGTACAGAGTCTGAATGCAGATTGAAGCAAACGACTTGCTCTCTCTTTTTTGTGTTTTGTTTCATTCCTTCTTTCTCGTTCATTCCATTGGTTATAATTCTTTTTTACCACTTAACTAATGTTTAATGCAAAGGTATTTGTAGAATCTATATTGAATTGCATGCCACCATGGGGGACAAGAAGGGAGAAGAGGGAGGGGGAGAAAATTTGGAACTCAAGGGATTGTGGAACTGAATGTTGTAAACTAAAAGTAAATAAGTAATTTTTTAAAAAAATAAATAAATAATTTTAAAACAGGCATGTACATCTTTAAAGGTAATATTATAACATACTGAAGTTAGTCTTTCAAATTGATTACCAGAAAAGCACTATTAAAGTTTTTTACTGAAAAAAAATAACTCCAGTAATGTGCCATTGAATTTAAAATCAAATATATTCAGTTATTCAATTCAATATTCAATCAAATATATTCAATTATCTCATCCTCTTTAATTTTCATTTTTGTAATTTTTATAATGCATTAATAATTAAGTTAGCAGTAGTTATACATTTTATAAATATATACATATATCATATATACATGTATTGTGTGTATGTACATATATACATAGATAGACGCATATATGGCATTCTCAAATTTTCTCTTTTGCTGAAAGGGAAACATAATCAAAAAAAGTTGAAAGACTACAGATTTAGAGTACTTAACAAATATAAACTATTATTGCAACTTTTAAAAGACCACATACTTATATTAGGTATAAAGTCCTTTAATCTTTTCTTACTTTTACAATTGGCCTTGTTTTCTATAATAATTAACATCTGCTGCATGGTTTACAAAGTCCATCCAAGACGGGTAAGTATTACTGTCTCCAAAGAGACAAAGAAAGCATAGATAAGTGTGTGAAGTGGAAAAACCAGGATACCATTCTAAGTCTTCAAACTCAATGTGGTACAATAGAAAGAACATTGTATTTGAGGACATGGGCTTCAAGTGTGTCTCTGTCACTATGTGTGTGATAGAATAAGTTGCTTAAACTGAGCCTCGTTTGCTTCATTTTAAAATGAGATCTTCGATGACCTCTAAGGTCTTTCCCATCTTTATATCTGTGGTTCTCTTTACATATGTGTATACACCCACACACACACGTGTGTACATATGTGTATATGTGTATATATATATAATTTATTTACTTATTTGTTTTTTGCAAATCTTATGCCCTGTTACAAGTTACCTAACAAATTCTGATCTTAAACATGCATACCTTTCTCTTAGGACTCCTAAAGGAAAATTCAGGGTTCCATAAAAGCTATAGCCTCAAACAATCTCACTAATCACAGTAGTTTTATACACAATAGTTATTAATGCCATAAAATAATTTCAATTAATTAGCTTACAAATAAAATTTAGTAGGCTTTCTAAAAATTACACAAAAGGTTTTTACAAAAGAATTGATTAATTTAAACATTCCTTCCTAAAAGTATTTCACTTTCTTAAAAACTGCTTAAAATTTTTCCTGATGTTAGGAGGAACAATCACTAAATTTTCATGAAGTAAATTAGTTGGAAACTTCTAAAATGACACATCTCTCTTATTCAAGCTCAAAGGAAAAATAAATCTTTAAAATTGCAATTTATCCAAAGTTGGTATAAAATGTCTTTAAGTTACATAAATAAATGCCAAAAGTACCATAAAAAACAAAATTCCTAATCATCACAAATTCAAGAACCACCACTCTCTCATCAAAACCTGTTTGCAATATGGAGAATTGGTTTTTCTAAGCCCCAAAAGAACATAAATTAGCCTTATCACAATAACAAAGTTTATCAGGTCCTTAAAAATTTACTCAAATATAATTCTCTTCCCATTCTCTTTAAATATATCACTAGACATCAACAAAAATAATTACATTCTGGAATTCCACATAGTAAAAATATGATAGTTCACTTAAACTCCTAGAAAAAAACAAACCTCCAAATTAGCATACATACATACATATCCCTCTCTAAAATTCACCCCTTAAAGCAAAATTAATCTCTAAGAGTGGAGTTTGTTAAGACTAAGTTGTTTCAAGGTTTATATAACCTCCCCAAGTAATAGATAACCTCAGACAAAACTCACTCTACATAATAAGTATTGAAAATTTCACTCCCATTTTGTGTGTAAGGATTCCCATTTCCTATCCTATTTACTCAGTAGGAATTTCAACCCAGCACACTCTTGCACAGGGTTGATAAGAATTTATGACTAGATGGTTCTAAGAATTTGTAGGTTTACAAAGGAGATTTTAAAAGGTCTTTTCTTTGTGTAATTACCAATTTTCCTTTTTAAAATAGCTATGTAAGTACTTGATTAAAACAGTAATTCCAAATAAGTTAGTAAACAACCACATAATTTTTGTAATAGCCAAATACTTTTAGATGAAACTTTCTTTGAAATATAGGCAAAACTTGGAAATTTATAATTTCTTCAATTACAGTATTTCAGACAGGGTGCAAAGATGGCAGAATGAGGAAGGAACCCTCAGTAGTCCTCCCAATTTCCCTTCCAGACAACTAGAAAACCTCCCCAGGAACTGGTTTAGGAGCAGGGAAATAGTTTAAAATAGTTTATAAGCCCAGCAGGAAAGGTCTGTCTCACCGAGATGGGAGGAGAAGTAAATCCAAAAACATCAACAACAGCCAGTGTCACAGCAGGGGGCCTGCAGCAGGGCTCTAAGCCTAGGGCAATCCAACAGTGAGGCCACCTCCAGCAAACCAGCAGACTAGGCAAGTAAGCAGTCTGTGTACCACAAGGTCCCAGCAACAGCAACAGCCACCAGGGAAAACCTGACCCCACTTCTGACCAATATTAAAGGCTGACCCTGGCTGACAAATAGCAAAACCTTGCCCCTGGGATCTACCAGCAGAGAGACTCTGTTGCCATAGCAACTGAGCAGCAAGTACACAGCACCTACGCAAAAACTGACCATGTTTTAGGACATAAAAACCTCACAACCAAATGCAGAAAAGCAGAATCCTTTTCAAACCATAATGCAAAGGCCTCCTTTCAGATCATAACGCAATAAAAATTACATTCAATAATGAACAATGGAAAGAAAGTAAAAATTAATTGGAAATTAAATAATCTAATCCTAAAACACAAATAGGTCAAAGAACAATTCAGAGAAACGATAATTCCATTAGAGAAAATTACAATAATATACCAAAATGTATAGGATGTACCCAAAGCAGTAATTAGGGGGAAATTTGTAACTCTAATTGCTTAAATCAATAAAACAGAGAAAGAGCAGATCAATGAATTGGGCATAAAACAAACCAAAACAAAAAAAAAAAACCTAGAAGAACAACAAATTAAAAATCCCCAATTAAATACCAAATTGGAAATCCTGAAAATCAAAGGAGAGATTAAAAAATTGAATGTAAGGAAACCATTGAACTAATAAATAAAACTAGGAACTAGTTTTATGGGGTGGGGGAGGGATACTAAGAGAGATAAACCATTGATTAATTTGATTTTTAAAAAAGAAAGAAAATCAACTTGCTAGTGTCAAAAACAAAAGGGGTGAATTCACTACCAATGAAGAAGAAATTAAGACAATTATTAGGAGTTATTTGGCCAAATTATATGCCAATAAATTTGACAACATAAATTAAATGGACAAGTATATACAAAAATATAAATTACCCAGATTAACATAAGAAATAAAATACTTAACCCAATCTTAGAAAAAGAAATTGAATAAGACACAAATGAACTTCCTAAGAAAAAGTCCCTATGACCAGAGGGAATCACAAAGCAAATTCTACCAAACATTTGAAGACCAATTAATCCCAATACCTTATAAATTACTTGGAAAAATAGGTGGAATTCTACCAAACTCCTTTTATGACACAAATATGGTGCTGATAAATATACCAGGAAGAACCAAAACAGAGAAAGAAAATTGTAGGCCAATTTCCCTAATGAATATTGATACAAAAAAATAAATAAAATGCTAGCAAATAGATTATAGCAATATTTTCACAAGGATCATATGCTATGACCAGGTGGGACTTATACCAGGAATGTAGATCTGGTTCAATATTAAGAAAACCATCAGCATAATTGACTGTATCACAAAGAAAAGCAACAGAAATCATACTATTATCTCAATAGATGCAGAAAAAGTCTGACAAAATATAGTACCCCTTCCTATTAAAAATATTAGAGAGTATGAGACTAAATGGAGTTTACCTTAAAATGATTAAGTCCTATTTATCTAAAACTATCAGCAAGCATTAGCTGTAATGGGAATTAAGCTAGAAACCTTCCCAGTAAAATCAGGGATGAAGCAAGGATGCCCATTACCACCTCTATTATTTAATATTGTATTAGAAATATTAGCTATGGCAATAAAAGAGGAAAAAGAAATTAGAGCAATTAGAATAGGCAATGAAGAAACAAAACTAACACTTTTTGCAGAGGATATGTTATACTTAGAAAACCCCAGAGAATGAAGTAAAAATGACTTGAAATTATTGATAACTAGCAAAGTTGCAGGATACAAAATAAACCTACATAAATCATCAGAATTTCTATATATTACCAACAAAGTTCAGCAGCAAGAGATAGAGAAATTTCATTTAAAATAACAGTGAACAATATTAAATACTTGGGATTCTATGTGCTAAGAGAAACCCAGGAACTACATATATATAATAAAAATGATAACTCTACCTAAAAAAATGGATTAATTCAGTGGAATTCCAATCAAACTATCAAAACATCATTTTATAGAGCTAGAAAAATATAATAAAATTCGATTGGAAGAACAAAAGCTCACTGATATTAAGGGAGTTAATGAAAAAGTGGTCTAGCCATACCAAATTTCAAACTGTATTATAAAACAGTAATTATCAAAACAATCTGCTACTGGCTAAGAAATAGAGTGGTGGATCAGCAGAATACATAAGCACAAATTACATTATAGTAAATAGCCATAGTAATCTAGTATGTGAGAAACTTAAAGATCCAAACTTTTGGAACAAAAACTCACTATTTGACAAAAACTGCTGGGAAAACTGGAAAATAGCAGAGCAGAAACTACCAACATCTCACACTGTATACCAAGATTAAGTCAAAATAGGTACATGATTTTCACCTAAAGGGTGATATCATAAGCAAATTAAGTGAATAAGAATAGTTTATCTACCAGGTTTATGGATAAGGAAAGGATTTAGGACCAAAGAAGATAGAAAGAGCATTACAAAATGTAAAATAGATAATTTTTTTTGTTTTTTTTGCTTTGGGGAGGGCAATTGGGGTTAAGTGACTTGCCCAAAGTCATAGGACTAGTAAGTGTGTCAAGTGTCTGAGATTGGATTTGAACTCTGGTCCTCCTGACTCCAGGGCCAGTGCTCTATTCACTGTGCCTCCTAGCCACCCCAACAGATCATTTTGATTATTTAAAATTTATAAGTTTTGCACAAACAAAACCAATGCAACCAAAATCAGAAGGAAAGCATAAAACAAGGGGAAAATTTTTTGCAAGAACTATCTCTGATAAAGGCTTCATTTCTCAAATACATAGAGAACTGAGTTAAATTTATAAAATACAAGTCATTCCCCAATTGATAAAATGATCAAAGGATATGAACAGGCAATTTTCAGACAAAGAAATCAAAGCTATTTATAGTCATATGAAAAAAATGCTCTACTGATCAGAGAAATGCACATTAAAACAATTTCCACCTTATACCTATCAGAGGTATAATATCAGAGTGTCAACAGTTGTCAATAATTTGACAAAAAAGGAAACTGTTGGCTGTTGGAGGAGATGTAGGAAAACTGGGATCATAATGCATTATGATTGGTGGAGGTATGAACTGATTCAACCATTCTGGAGAGCAATTTGGAACTATGCCCAAGGGACTCTAAAACTGTGAATACTCTTCCATCTAGCAATACCACAGCTAGGTTTATCACAAAGACATTCAGAAAAAGGGAAAAGGACCTATTTGTACAAAAATATTTATAGCTGTTCTTTTTGTGCCAGCTAAGATTTGGAAATTAAGGGATGCCCATTAATTGGGGAATGACTAAACAAGCTGTGGTATATGATTGTATGGGAATATTATTGTGCTATAAGAAATGAAAAGCAGGATGATTTCAGAAAAACCTGGAAAGACTTACATGAATTGATGCATAGTGAAGTGAACAGAACAAGGAGAATATTGTATATAGTAACAGCAACACTGTTCACTAATGAAATGTGAAAGACTTGGCTATTCTCAGCAATACAATGATCTGAGACAATCCCAAGAGACTATGATAAAACATACTATTAGCCTCCAAAGAAAGAACTGATATTGACGGAATACAGACTGAAGCATGCTATTTTTCATTTTCTTTTTTGTTCTTTTATTTGAGTCTTCTTGTACAAAATGACTAATATGGAAATTTTTTACATAATTGCAAATATATAACCTATATCTGATTGCTTACCATCTCAGCAAGGGGGGAGGGAATGGAGGGATGGAATTTGGAACTCAAAACTTTAAAAAAATATTTTTAAAAATTTAAATAATAAAATAAATTATATTACTTCAGAATATTATAGCACATAGTTATCAGGGCAGATAGAACAACCTAAGAGTTTCCTAAACCATTCATTCCTTTTTTGTTGTTGTTGTTAACAGTACCATTCTTAATCTAACAACATCCAGACTATAGGACAAATTGCTTAATTGTTTCTCTAACAACATAGCTAATACAATTGCTTACCAAATTACACAACATAATAAAATTAGAAATTTAACAATACTCTAAACAGTATCATGTATTTAAAACTTGAAACAAAACCCATTACCAATCAGGCGACCTTAATTTAGTTGAATGCGCTTCCAAATTACCTTACATGGAAAATTAGGCATCTCATCACCTTTGGCATTTGTATACTGATAACATCTAGATTTATAATCGCTGATGGTAACATTTTAATTTCTAAACCTCAATACTCAGTACTTTTAAAAAAAAGATTACTATCCATAAATTCATATATGTCCCTTTTTTTCCTTTTGGACTGGTGGTAAAAATTCCCAGCTCTGATTCCCAGTTCCATATAAATTTTTGCTCTACTTCCTTAAAAGAGCTGGGATCCCATGCCTCTACCTCGGAGACTTGTCAGATAAAGAGCTGCCCACATAAAGAGCATTCCAGCTCCCCATGCCCATCCTCCTAAGAATTTCAAGCAGCATATACTATAAAATACACATAAAGTTTTACAGTTTAAATTCACGCCTGTTATTATTATCAGGTTAGCTTAAAATGTGCTGGGCTAAAATATCTTTTTTTTAGTTAAATTGTATGTTTATTTTTAGTTTATATCATTCATTTCCACAAGATTTTGAGTTACAAATTTTCTTCCCCTACTCACCACCCCAAAACAGCAATCCCACTAGATACCACCTCCCCCAATCTGCTCTCTCCTATATCCTCCCCCAAACCCCCTCTGACTTTCCAGCAGGGCAAGATGAATTTCTATACCCCAGTTGGGCTAAAATATCTTAAGACTCTAAATTGACCTAAGGCTTTTTGGCCCAGACAGTAAGACCTAAGGAATTTGATTTAATGCAGATAGAGCCTGTTTAATGCCTGTTTCCAGGGCAGAAATTTTGAGGGCTTTCACAGTACTACTTAAATGACAATTAGATAATTGAACAGTACAAGGAAACATTTAAAAATTTTATACAATAATTCCAAATCCCAATAACCAATATCTTTAACATATTCAATATTTATGCATTGTTAGAATTAACAAGGTCTTCCTAAAGATTTACCCTGAAATGTAGGTGTGATGGAGCAATGGGACCCGGACCCCTAAAAGGAAAAGACCTTGTGTTTGGGACCTGGACCCCTGAAAACCTCTTATCTTTCCCACACTGGTGTAAGACTGTCTTTGCCTTGAACTTTCCCATAAGGGCGTTTAGTCTAAGGCATCTGGCAAACCTATTCAATAATCCTTTGCAGATTTACTAAGAATTTTGCCTGCCTAACTAGTGTTATAATAAAACCTCTCTACTCTGACTATAAGACTTGAGTGGTCTAATTCTTTTAAGGCAGACCCCTATACCCTTGCATTTTGGGGTTCCCAGTACCCCAAATTGCAACAGGTAGACATGATTAACTAGGAAATTATCTAACCTTACTCTTAGACCATAGCTGGTTACAGACTGATTTGTAAAAATCTTTTCCTTTGCAATTTCTAGTTCTTAATTGAAGTAAAATCACTGCACTAACCAAGAGGCTAAATCCTGAAATCTCAAAATATTGACACCATAACTCAGTTACTAATCTGTTACTGATCATTGTATTTTTTTACATCAGTCTTTTAACAATTAAATCCATAACCCAAAAGAATTAAAGAATTCACATTTCTAACAATCTTTCTAATTAATGTTAGGCATTCTCTTTATAACTTCAAAAATCACAAAACTAGGTTAACTTATCTTAAAACCACACAGTTAACAAGTTTCTCATATAGTATAATAACAATAAATAATAAATTTCACTTAGAATGAGACCAGAATAAATTCAATTACACCTAGATCTATTTTCCAAATGTTATCATACAGAACCTCAATTTATAATTTCAATTATTAGTATTATATTTTACACAAAGACTACTTATTACTTAATCCCAATTGTCCTGCCTTCCCCAAAGAAGAAAAAAAAAAGACTATTTATTCCAAGCATTGCATATTATGGGATTCACTATTCCCAGCTAATCTACTGGCAAAGATTTTAAGGCGACAATATAGAACAAGAGGGGCTAGAAGGACGTGGTATCATCCATTTTGATTCCTTCTAACCCTCTATAACTTTCTCTATTGACGTTCAAATTAAATTACAAAATTTTCATTCTCTATCTTTCTACTTAAAACAAAATCAAACTTCCTCACACCCTCTCAATTAGCTTAAACCATCTGAAGGTGCCACAAGGGCATACAGAGACACTAAACAGGGACAGGAAGGGCTTGGAATACATGGACTTGCTGCTGCCCACTCGCTGTATGTGCAGGGTTATGTCCCCCCTTTGTACCTATACCTTCTTATCTCCCTTCCAGATCTTTGCTCAAGCCTTTATTTCTCTTTCCTAATCTTTCAAACCCATTACTCAAACTAGCCCATTTTCCTTTACATTTCAACCATATCCCAGGCTGCACTTTAATACTATTATTAAACCAATGTCTTACAACAGCCCTACTTTCCCAAGCTATGGAGTTAACTTCAACCCAGGTTATTCTCTTCGTTAATTCTGCATATCACAAAATTCAGGAGTTCTCTAGGAGATCAAAGAACTTCAAATCTTCCATTCTCTCAAAAGACACAATATAGAAACAAGTTTGTGGGGCAAATTCTTTTTAAAAAATCCATTTAGATGTTTTTAGTGATTACAAACACTTTTAGGAGACATGCAGTGGCTTATGTTCCTTCTGTTTCTACTGAAACTCAAGAGTGGGATTCTGGCTGTTCTGCAGTCCCTTTAACAAAAGGGCTTGAGGGGCAGCTAGGTGGCACAGTGAATAGAGCACTGGCCCTGGAGTCAGGAAGACCTGAGTTCAAAGCTGGCCTCAGACACTTAACATTCACTAGCCATGTGACCTTGGGCAAGTCACTTAACCCCAATTGCCCAGCCTTCCCCCCTCCAGAAAGCAAAACAAACAAACAAACAAAAAAAACCCCAGAAAAACTCAAAAGGGCTTGACGGCCTTAACACAGTTTTCCAAATTAAAATCATACTCACCCTCACTTTTGCTCTTTACCTTTTAGAATCTGGAAAGAGTTAACACAATTTACAAATCGGGAGATTTCTCTCATACCCTTCACTAACATTACTTATTAAAAAAATCCATTTTTACAATGTTAATATGCATTTTAAACAAATTACTGAAATCTTAAAGTGATCGCATTTAAGGTTATGATATAAAATGCCTGATCAAAGTGTCTTATAGGACAAAAAACACATTTGAGTTTTAAACACATTACCCTGATTGTCAGATATATTGGGGGCTAGGGGAAGGAAGTGTAGGGAGAGGAGAGACAGTTCTCTAGGTTCATTTAAACACAATCTACAAACTCGAGCTTTGGGATCTAATAAAACGCAAATTCACCTAACTTTGGAGTAACAAAAAACTTTCTTAGCTTTCCCTCCTCAGCCCTAGCTATCTTTGGGTTGCTTTGTCTAGATCTTTATCAGTATAAAGCTGTTGCTAGAGCTTCCTCCAAAGGGAGGGAAAAAACTTGGGGTTTTTACTCAGAGAGAAAGATTCCTTCTCTGATTCCACATCCCAAACTAACTCCTGGGAGTTTCACCCTGTTTTTTTAATTCCCTTACTTAACAAGCTAATCAAGGAACAGAACCCTTAGTGACCCAGAAAGCAAAAAGCTGAGATTAAAATTACTTTCTTTCCTTGCTTTACGATCTCACTTTACCTGACAGCCAGAATTTTTTGACACAACACTGCCTAAAAACAGTAAGAATGGGGCTTCAAGGCCCTCTTGGGCAGTTTTACACACCTCTGCACTTTTACTTAAAGAGTTCCTTTCACAAATACACCGCTTAATTTAATATGTAACCCCACAAGTTTGAAAGCAAGGACTGTAGCTTTTGAGATTCTCTCACAGCAGGATTTCTCTTTTTGAAACCATAGTACTGAAAGAAATTTGAAATATACTGCTGGTACTTTTGGGGTTTACCAAGCAATTGGTTTCATAAGCTGAATATCCATAACATCCTGAATTTCCCAGGTGGCCCTTTACTGTGTACACAGGTTTCTCTCTCTCACTCCTATATAGCTTGCTTCAAAAGATCTTTATCAAATAGACATATCTACCTGATGATTGCCTCCCTGTGAGACTGAAAATTAGAAAAGAGCTGCAAGCACAAACACTGAAAATAGACACACACACACACACACACACACACACACACACACACACACACACACACACACACACACACACACACACACACACACACACACACACACACACACACACACTTGCCCAGATAAAATTTACTTACTGGTAACAGGGAAAGTCAAATCACGGTTAGTATCCCAACAAAGAACTCTGCTTGATGAGAAACTCTCCACATGGGCCCTACTGAGGAGAGCCCCTTGTTAAGAATCTAAAGTGAAAGGCTGGTCCCTTCATGGTTTTTCCCACTCTAGATTAAATTCCTTGCAAGGATGGGTGGAGCCTGGCCAAGATCTAGGAGAGTTAATTCAATCTTATTATTACTACTGTCCTACAAGAAAACTGAACTGAAAGTCAGAACATTGGAAGAGGGGGGAGCAGTGAATCTCCCCAAGAAATTGGTTATTAATTAAAAATCATTTCTCACACACTGATCAGAGCACTTAAATCTTCCTTGTAATGTTGTGGTTATTGCATAAATTGTTCTCCTGCTTCTACTCACTTTACTCTGCAACAATTCATATAAGTTTTCCCTGGTTCCTTTGGCTCCTTTCATCATTTCTTATAGCATATGAGATTTCATTATATTCATATACTATAATACAGTTGGCCACTGACCAATTTTCATATTTTGTTTTCACTTTGTTCTTTTCTACAACAAAAAGTGCTCCTATAAATATTTTTGGAAACATGAGTGCTTGCCCTATTCTTCTAATCTCTTTGGGACATATGCCTAGGAACTGTATTGATAGGTTAAAAATTACGCACAGTTCAGTGACTTTTGGGATACGATTTCAAATTACTTTCCAGAACTGCTCGAGTGATTCACATCTTGACCAACACAGCATTTAGTATGCCTGTCTTCCCATATCACCCTCAAAAATTATAACTTTCTTTTTTGTACCTTTGCCACTCTGGCAGCTGTGAGGTAGAATCTTGGATTTTTGTTTTAATGTGCATTTCTCTTATATTGGTCATTTGGAGCATTCCTTACCCCTGCCCCCAATAATTCTCAATAAAGCTGGAATGTTTTCCCTTGAGAATTGACTAGTCGTAGTTTTTAACAATATATATATATATATATATATATATATTTGGGAATGATTCTTGTTCTTACATATTTATATCAATTTCCTATATATTTTGGATATTATAAGCTTATCAGAGAAATTTGCTTTGGAGACTTTTTCCCAATTAATTGTTTCTCTTCTAATTAAATTACATTATTTTTGTTTATGTATATTTTTCAATTTTGTTTAATCAAAATTACACATTTCTCTCTCTCTTTTACGATCAAGAGCTCATGCCCTCTCAATAGTTGTGAAAGATACTTTCCTTTCTCCTTTAGTTTGTTTATACTATGACTTTTTATACTGAAGTCACCTGTCTCTTGGTGCTTACCCTGCTGCACCGTATGAAATGTTGATCTAAATCTAATTTTTTTCTAGAATGCTTTCCAAGTTTCCCAAACATTTTTGTTAGAGTTCTAGCTGTAGGGTTTCTGCTCTTGTTTATAAAACACTATGCTACTATGTTTAGCTGCCTCTGGATGTTGCTTATGTGCCAAATCTGCTTCATTGCTCACGTTTTGTATTTTTTAATCAGTATCAGATTATTTTAATGAGTATCACTTTGTAGTACACTTTGAGGTAGTAGTGATAGGCACTTTTTCTTCCTATTTTTTTTTAATTTTCATGTGCTTTTGTTGTTTGTTTCTAGTTATTTTCTGTATACTCATACACAGTGGTAGGTTGCTAAAATGTTTAACAACCAGCTTTCTGGGGTTAAAGTATATATGCATGATATATTTTAGGCTGAATTTGCATTATTAGCATTTTCTCCATTACTTTCTTAAGTCTAGACTATCAACAAAACAATAAATCAAGTCCTGGTTTGTAGCATTTACAAGTCTGAGGTGGATATGCTCACACTAAAAATTTTAACAATTGGCTCCTCAAAGATAAACTGATTCCAGTTAAATATGTACATAGTGTTTCCCTTGGTAGAATGTAAGTTCCTTTTAGTCAAGAATTTTTTGCTTTTTTACTTCTCTGTCTCTAGCAGAGGGATTGTCTCATTTTTGCCTTTGCATCACCAATATAGTGCGAGGCAAACAGCAAATGTTTAATAAATGTTTATTGCTTGATTCACAACTTAAAAGAATAAAGTTGAGAATTCTGATGAATCTTGAAGTTTTACCTCTAAATATTTACATATAGGACAACTAAAAAAATTTCATTGAATTATGAGATTTCTAAGACAGAGCAAAACAAGAAAAATTCACTGAATTTTCATCTATTAATATACAAATATGAGAAGGATACCACCAGAGAAACGTATGGCCAGAAAAAAAAAAAGATAGTAGTTATTGGAATAACCAGTTGACAAGGGGTAATCAAGGGGCAGTTTACATGTTTCACTGGTTTCCATACATCAAAAGAATCAGAAGAAAGTCTTCAGCACTTTAAAGAAACGATCCATTGGCAAATTTGTGGACAAGAGTCACAAAGCTATGTGATAGAGGACAGGCTGTCATATATATAATGGGAAAGAGTACTCGCAATTATGAAATAATAGATCCATCAGATTACTGGTACCCAATATGTGGGCCCCACAGCCTGGGGTAGGAGGTTGAGATTGAGATGAAATTATTGAAAGGGGCCCTTTTGGTTAAGTAAATCAATGTAAAAAATATGCAAATGTACGTTCCATAGGGGGCTACTAGGTGGTACAGTGGATAAAGTACCAGGCCTGGAATCAGGAAGACCCGAGTTCAAATTTGACTTCAGACACTTACTAGTTGTGTGATCCTAGGCAAGTCACTTAACCTTGTTTCCCTCAGTTCCTCATCTGTATAATGAGATGAAGAAGGAAATGGCAAACCACTCCAGTATCTTTGCCAAGAAAATCCCAAAGAGGGTCATGAAGAGTCGGACATGACTAAAAAACGACTGAATAACAACTGAACCTTCCATAGACAAAATAAATCATATTTCCTGCATATTTTATAGTAATATTTTTCAAAAGTAAATTAGATGTTGTGATTAGTAAAATACAAATTCATAGTAGTATATTATATATATACACATATATTCTTAATCAACATATCTACTACCATGTGAAAGTCTGTAAGATTTGTTGACATATTTAAAAATGCTTGAAAATATTCACTTAGGGAGTTATATATTGTGGATAAAAGTAGAAGGTTGTGATTATGTAAACCAGATAATTATTGAAAAAATAATCAAATAAAGCTTTTAGAAAAGTTAGGGAATGAAATAGAGAGAGGAAGAAGAGTAAAATGGAAACACTACTAAATTTGGAGACAGAGAAGCTGTATTTAATACTAGCTTTCCTATTTACTACCTAAACTTGGGTAAATCACTTGCGTTTTTTGGGCCTCCATCTCTTCCTCTAAAAGAAGGGAGTTATACTAGACAATTTCTAACGTCCTTATTGCTTTAAACTTACAATCCTATGAAGCAGAGAGTACAGTGTAGCTATCCTCTGCTAGTGACATCAACAGATGCCCTGGACCACAAGTTAAAAAAAAAAAGCAGAGGAAAAGGATATTTTAAAGCCCCTGCTGTGATATTTATTTACATTAAGTTATTGCCTTGAGTGCATAACAGAAGGCCCCTAGAACTATGATACAGTGAAATACAGTACTAAAGATTATCTCCATGATCAGGTGGAAATCAACACCAGCAGTTAATTGAAATGAAAAAGGTGATTGTCATTTGAGCTCATTAAAAGGCAGGCCCAAGGTGTTATAATCACAATCATTAACATCACGAAAGCAAAACAACCATTTATTTAGCATCAACTATCTGCAAGAACTCCTAGCCAAGGATATTTAGAAGTGTTATAAAATAAGGGAAAAGTAGCAGTGCCACCAGGGAAAAATTTATGTCAACAGCTCTGGTAAACAAGTGTAAGTATACAGGTGTAGCCATTCCCCTCACTGTAATTCATTACCCAAGGGAGTTGCCAACATAGGAAAAATATTCAAGCTCATTCAGAGCTTAGGCATAGCTGCCTGGGGTCACCTGGCCTCAGTCAGTGCCACTGTGGGACAGTGACTAAAAGCACTGAATAAAGGACAAAGGTTAAACTAATCATGATGGTCAATAGCAATCAATACTTGTTGGTCAATTTGTTCTGGGAGCATCACAACAGATTTATAGAATCATTTTCTCTCTTCATAGAGCAACCAACCAAAGGAAACAGTTATCTGACATAAAAGGTTTACTTATCTAAATATACATTTAGTATGTAAAATATTTTGGAAAAAGGCAATACTGACTCTTCTGGCTTTCAGATTTTTCAATAATTTCTGCTGTCTCTTTCTTCTCTTTGATTGAATTTCAGTCATTCAATAAGCATTTGTTAAGTGCCTACTATGTGTTGGGTACTGTATTTAGCACTGGGCATACAAAGGAAGGCAAGACAGTCCCTTCAGGAAGGAGCTCACAGTCTAGTGGGGAAGATAATGTGGAAACAACTATATACAAACAAGATATATACAGGATAAATTGAAGATAATCAACAGAGGAAAGGGATTAACATTAAGGGAGAACAAGAAAACCTTCTCATAAAAGATGGCATTTCAGTTGGGATTTAAAGGGAACCAAGGAAAACAGGAGGCAAAGATGACAAAAGGGGGAAGAATTCCAACTATCCAAGACAGAGAGTAAGAATGCCTAGCGTCTAGAAATGGGATGTCTTCTGCAAGGAATTGCAAGGATACCAGTGTCCCTAGATCACAGAAGATATGCCAGATAGTAGTAATGTCTAAGAAGACTGAAAAGGTAGGAAAGGAACAGGTAATGAATGACTTTGAACACCAAAGAGAGAATTTTATATTGATCTGGGAGGAAAGAGGCAGCCACTGGAATTCACTGAACGTAATAGGGGAGTAGGATAACATGGTTAGACCTGTGCTTTAGGAAAATTACTTGGATAGCTCGATGAAAGACTACTAGAGTAAGGAGAAATCAGATATAAGTAGACTGAATTAGCAATCTACTGGAATAATTCAGGTATAGAAGGTCTGCACTACAATGGTAACAGAGGAGAGCCAGGGCATGTATGAGATGCTATGAATGCAAAATTCATGAGACTTGGAAACGAGTTGGATATGGGGGAGAGTAAGAGAGAGTGAAGAGTCAAGGATTATACCAAGGTTTCAAGCTTGAGTGACTGGAAAGACGCTGGTGCCCTGGAAAGTAATGTCACGAAGGCAAAATCCACAAAACTTAGCAACAAATATGAAGAGAGGTGAAAGGACGAAGGTTCAAGGATAACTCTAAGGTTACTGGCCTCTGTTGTGACTCATCAAGATATTCTAAGTCTCAACAGTGCATGTTCACTAGCTATTTCTCATGCCTGGCATTCTCTCCTTCCTCATCTCCTTCTCTTGGCTTCCCACAAATCTCAGAAAGTCTCACACTCTGCCAGTCTTTCTGAGTCTTCTTTAATAATCTTAGTGATTTCCTTCGGATATTATCTTGTTTGTATGTCGTTGTCCGCATGCTGTCTCTCCCATTAAACTGTGAGTAAGAGTAAGAACATTTTTCTTTTTACCTTTCTTTGAATTTCCTGTGCTAAGCACAGGACTTAGGCACTCCATAAATAATTGTTGATTTGGTGTGAATATCCAAAGGTCCTTGATTAAATCCTTGATCATCCCATATAGGAAAAAAAAATTTTAAGTAATAATAATTAGTATTTTTTAAAATTTAGAAATAACAAAAGCTAATTTTCTTGGGAGAGCAATGGAATGGAAACAAGCCAACATTTACAAACATTCAATAAGCTTTTTTTTTTCAAATTCATTAATTAGGATACTATTTTATCGTGAAGAACAATCACTTGTTAGTAGCAGAGAGTGGAAAGTATGCTGCTTGGGAGTCTGTCTACTTAGTTTAAGTGATGGCTCTAACTCTCCCTACCTGTGTGATCCTGGATTGTTCACTTAATATCTCTAAATTTCTGTTTTGTCATCCATAAAATGAAAGAGGCAAAAAAGAAATTTAATACCTACCTCACAGGGCTATTATAGAAAGTTACTTTATTATTTTTTTTCTAGCTCTATAAAATAATTTTTGGTAGTTTGGTATAGCACTGAAAAGTAAATTAATTGCCATTTTTATTATATTACCTCAGCCCACCCATGAGCAACTGAAATTTTTTTCAATTATTTAGATATGATTTTATTTGTGTGAAAAGTGTTTTGTAATTGTGTTCATATAGTTCCTGGGTTTATTTTGGCAGGTAGACTCCCATATATTTTATATTGTCTACAGTAACTTTAAATAGAATTTCTAACTCTTGCTGGTGGCCTTTGTTAGTTACACATATAGAAATGCTAATGATTTATGTGGGTTTATTTTATATCTTGCAACTTTGCTAAAGTTGTTATTTCAAGTAGTTTTTTAGTTGATTCTCTAGGATTCTCTAAGTGTACCACCATATCATCAGGAAAGAGTGATAGCTTTGTTTTTTCATTGCTTATTCTAATTCCTTCAATATCTTTTTCTTCTCTTATTGCTAAAGCTAACATCTCTAGTACTCTATGAATAACAGTGATGATCATGGACATCCTTGTTTCACCTTTGATCTTATTTGAAATGCTCTTAACATAGGCCCATTACATATACTACTTGCTGATGATTTTAGATAGATGCTTCTTATCATTTTAAAGAAAACTCCATTTACTCCTATGCTCTCTCGTGTTTTTAATAGAAATAGCTATTATATTTTGTCAAAAGCTTTTTCTTCATATATTGAGATAATCATATGATTTAGGTTAATTTTGTTACTAATATGATCAATTAAGTTGATAGTTTTCCTAATATTGAACCAGCCCTGCAGTCCTGGTATAAATCCAACTGGTGATAGTGTATCACCCTAATGATAAATTGCTGTAATCTCTTTGCTAATGTCAGCACCATATTTATATCATAAAAAGAACTTGGTAGGACTCCTTCAAATATTTTACCAAATAGTTTATATAGTATTATAATTAATTGTTCTTTAAATGTTTTGGTAGAATTCACTTCTAAATCCATCTAACCCTAGTGATTTTTTCTTAGGGAGTTCATTGATGGCTTGTTCAATTTGTTTTTCTGAAATAGGGTTATTTAAGTGTTTTATTACCTCTTCTGTCAATCTAGGCAATTTATATTTCTGTAAATATTCATCCATTTCACTTAAGATTGTCAGATTTACTGTCCTACACTTGGGCAAAATAGCTTCTAATTATTGTTTTAATTTCCTCTTCATTGGCAGTGAATTCACCCTGTTCATTTTTGACACTGGTAATTTGGTCTTCTTTCTTTTTTTTTTAATCACATTAACCAAAGGTTTATCTATTTTATTGATTTTTCCATAAAACCAGCTTTTAGTTTTATTTGTTCAGTATTTTTCTTAACTTCAATTTTATTACTCTCTCCTTTGATTTTCAGAATTCCTAATCTGATATTTAATTTGGGGATTTTTAATTTGTTCTTTTTCTGGATTTTTTAGTTGCATGCCCTTGACTGATGCCATTGATTTCCTCTTTCCCTATTTTAATTATGTGAGAATTTAGAGAGATAAACTCTCTCCTAAGAACTGATTTGCTGTATCCTACAAGTTCTGGTATGTTGTCTCATTGTTATTGTATCTATGATTTATTGTTTGATCCACTCATTTTTTAGGATTAGATTATTTAGTTGCCAATTAATTTTTAGTCTATCTTTCCATGGTCCTTTATTACATGTTATTTTTATTGCATCATGTTCTGAAAAGAATGCATTTAACATTTTTTCCTTTTTGTGTTGGATTGTGAGGTGTTTATGCCCTAGTACATGGTCAATTTTTGTGTAGGTGTCATGTGCCACTGAGAAAAAAGGTATATTTCTTTCTATCTCCATTCAATTTTCTCCAGAGGTTTACTATACTTAACTTTTCCTAAAATTCTATTGACTTCCTTAACTTCATTCTTGTTTATATTGTGGTTAGATTTATCTAGTTCTGAGAAAGGGAGGTTGAGATTCCCTACTACTATAGTTTTGCTGCCTATTTCTCCCTGTAACTCACTTAACTTTTCCTCTAAGAATCTGGATGCTATACCACTTGGTGGATATATGTTTACTAGTATTGATATTACTTCATTTTCTATGGTGCCTTTTAGCAAGATATAGTTTCCTTCCTTATCTTTTTTACATATATATGTATATTCACTTTCCTAAAAGTCACAAGCACAATATCCCTAATAGAAAGCAATGCCTACAATAAATTAAGAAAATATGGATTCACACTAAGAAATAATCATATCTGACAATATAAACACCAACAGTATACTACTTAACTTATTAGTAATGATTTCCTTTGATAATTAATGAATCAATAAACATTCATTAAGAGCCTATCAGACACTTTGCTAAGCACTGGAGATACCAGAAAAAAATGGCAAATGACAGACCTTACCCTTCATGGAGCCTATAATATAAAGAACATTTCAGAAATTTATATGTACATATAGTCTACATATAGTCTATAAATATATATAATATATATTAGGCTCTCAGCACTTAAATATGGGCATAATATTACTAATAAAGAGAATATTCATTGAAATAATAATTCTTCCTAAACAGTTTATGATCACTAAATGGAAAAAATGAATTTTGGTAAGAAATCAATATCTTTGAGAAAAGTAATGAATTAGTAGCTCCAGATAAAAAAAAATCCAATAATTCTATGTTATATGGAGGCACATGTCAATTCGATATAAGACATTTTTAAGTTGTAGAACTGTGTAAAAAAAAAAGAAAATTCTTTGAAAAGTAATATGCTTCTCTTCACTAGAAGTTAATCAACTGGGTGATATTCTGACAAGTATGTTTTGGTGGGGAGAGGGTAGAATAGATAAACTTTAGGTCAGCTTCCAGCTTAACATCATATTAAAACATTTTTAGGCTGAGGTAGTGTGATAGAGGATAGAGAATTACACTGGAAGTCAGGAAGACATGTGCTCAGGTCCAACCTCTGAACCATATTGGTTATATCACCCTGGCAAAGCACTTAGCAGGGCCTTACACACAGTAGGTTCTTAATAAATGCTTGTTGGTGGGCCTAATAATTGACTCTCTAAGTTTAGCAATAATCTAAGGTTGTAATTTACAGAGTTGCCAAACAATGTTAGTTTAACCAGGGAGTTTCCCTATTACAATGAAATAACAGGTCTAGTCCCTATCTGTTAGATTGACATGGGAGTAAGCAATACATGCAAGTCAAAAATGGAAAATTATGTAAATTTTTTTGTGACACTTCTTTACAATGTTCCTTTCATAACAGACCATAAAAAAGGGTTTTTCTTTTATTTTTTGGGGGGCGGAGGCAGGGGTGAAGGCAAGGCAATTGGGTTTAAGTGACTTGCCCAAGGTCACACAGTTAAAAAGCGTTTTTTGGGGGGGGCAGAGTCAACATGGTGGAGTAGAAGCAGGACCACTGCTCCGGCTTCCACCTTCCCCAATCCATGTAAAAAAGGGATTGTAAACAAGCTTTAGATCTGCAGAACCCACAAAATGACACAAAGAAGCTAACCTCCCACTGAGGACAGCCCAGTAGGCTGGCAGGAATTGGCCATGACAGTGCTCTGGGAGCCAAGCCCAGACCCACTCCGAGGCTTTAGCCCCAGGCGGGCCTGACCAGCTGCTGGCCAGAGGGACTCCAGATCAGCAGCAGCTGTGGCCATTTCCAGATTTATCAACACATAGATGTAAAGGACAAAGTGAGAGGTCAGTGCAGTCTGGACTTTGGGACCCAGTAAGTAGGAGTACGTGGCTTTTGCCCCCAGGGCGAGAAGCCGCCACCAGCACAGCTAGCCAGCACCACATGGCAGCTTCAGCTCCTGACCTGTAGAGTGTAGGAGAACCAAGCCCCACTCTGAGGGGTAATCATTCTTGCTTTAACCTGCTTGGATATGGATTGCAGTCGAGGGTGGAGGTCCTGGGGTGTGTGTCCAGCTTGCCAGAGCGTGTGGAGACCTCAGAGAGGGCACCCATCTAATACCTCCGGCAGCTGAGAAAACACCAGCATTTGGGAAAAAAGCTCCCCTGTCTGGTGGCAGAGTCCTACTGTGGCAAAAAGCCCAAAAGTCAAGTGACTGAGGGGTGACATGACCAGGCAAAGGAAACAAAGCATACAGAAGATTCCAACATTAGACTCCTATTTTGGGAACAAAAAGGAGCAAAGCATGGAACAGGAGGAAGACAGTGAAGTCAGAACTCCTGCAACAAAAGCTTCAAAGGAAAACCCAAGCTGGTTACAGGATATAGAGGACTTTAAGAAGCAGAAAAGAGAAGTGGAGGAACAATTGGGAAGAGAAATGACAACAATGAGGAAAATAATACCTTAAAAAACAGACTAACTCAAATGGCAAAAGAGGCTCAAAAAGGCAATGAGGAGAAGAATGCCTTAAAAAGCCAAATTTGCCAGATGGAAAAATCAGCTCAAAAGCTCAATGAGGAGAATCATGGCTTCAGAATTAGAGTGGAGCAAATGGAAGCTAATTACTTTATGAGAAATCAAGATGCTGTTAAACAGATCCAAACAAATGAAAGAATAGAAGGCAAGGTGAAATATCTCATGGGAAAAACCACTGACCTGGAAAATAGATCCAGGACAGATAATTTAAAAATTATTAGACTACCTGAAAGCCATGACCAAAGTAAGAACCTAGAAATCATTCTCCAGGAAGTTCTCAAAGAAAACTGCCCTGATGTTATAGAACCAGAGGGCAAAATAGAGGTTGAAAGAATCCTGAAATAGATCCCAAAAAGAAAACTCCTAGGAATATTATAGCCAGGTTCCAGAATTCCCAGATTAAGGAGAGAATATTACAAGCAGCCAGGAAGAAACAATTTGAATATTGTGGAAACACAATCAGGATAATCCAGGATCTGGCAGCTTCTACACTGAGGGATGGAAGGGCTTGGAATATGATATTCTGGAGGTCAAAGGAGCTGGGATTAAAACCAAGAGACACCTACCCAGCAAAACTGAGTATCATGTTTCAGGGGAAAATATGGTCATTCGGTGGAATAGAAGACTTTCGAGCATTCTTGCTGAAAAAACCAGAGTTGAATAGAAAATTTGACATTCAGATACAAGAAGCAAGAGAAGCATGAGAAGGCAAACAGGGAAAAGAAATCATAAGGAACTTATGAAAGTTAAACTATTAACATTCCTACATGGAAAACCAATAATTGTAACTTATGAAACTTTTCTCAGTAGTTGAAGGTAATAGAAATATATATATATATATATATATATGAGGGTATATGGGCATATGAATACCTATGTGAATGTGTATATATATATATGTTACAGATATACATAGATAGAGGGCACAGGACCAATTTAACAGGAAGGGATGATACTTAAAAGGTGAAATTAAGAGGTGAGAGAGAAATATAATGAGAGGAGATGGGGAGAGACAGAATGGGGTAAACTATCTC
>NW_027187361.1:4536182-4577126 GCF_028583685.1 Petaurus breviceps papuanus
GGGAGGGGATCAAAGTAGAAAATAGAACAAGTGTGAGGTGGGATAGGCGGGAGGGAAATATAATCAGTCTTTTACAATATAACTACTCTGTTATTGTTTTGCATTAGCCACACCATGTACAACCTTTACTGGACTGCTTATCTTCTGTAGCGGCAAGCACCCCAGCGTCCCCAGGGTTGATGCCAACACAGGTTCTTAGATCTGCTTTGTTAAAGGAAAGCAACTCAAAATGGGTTAACAAGCTTACTTTAATCAGTCAAACATGCATCGTTTACCTCGTTCAGGGGAAAAAGGTCAGCACCCTGAACTTCAAAATATACAGAATTATCAAGACAGGAACAGATCAAGTAGACAGATTTCTAAACTGTCCAACCATTACATCCATACCAAACAACATTTGGGTTTCAAAGCCAGGGGGCTCTGGACAACGGCTTCCCAGAATACAGATCAAATCACAGAACACTTCTCAAAGTGAGCCCCAAAACAAAGCTACACATCAGGGCTTATATAGCCTTCTCCTGGCTCAGAGAATGTAACAACCTTGTTGACTCACTGGCCAATCAAGAATTATCTACTGAAAAACAAGCCTCCTACCCCAGGCTCCAGGTGCACTTTAGCCTAGGGGCAGGGAAGATCTTTAAATTTACATTCCCATTACATCTTCCCAGTAAGGGTAGGTGACAAGGGAAGAAGGGAATGAATCTGCAATTCAAAGTTTTAAAATCAAATACTCAAATATATATACTATTATTAATACTATTTTACATGTAATTGGGAAATAAGATGTACAGGCACTGGGGCATAGAGATCCACTGGAAAAATCGAAAGGAGTATGGGAGAAAATATGGGAGAGTGCAGATTGGAGGAGGGGATATCCTGTGGGACTGCTATTTCGGGGTGGTGGGTAGGGAAAAACGGGGAGAAAATTTGTAACTCAAAATCTGGCAGAAATGAATGATGTAAATCAGAAGTTAATAAAGCATTTGAAAAAAATAAAAAGTGTTTTTCTTAAAAAATAAAACAAAACTAATTGAAACAATAATAAGCAAAATATTATTAGGTAACACAATGTATTACATCATTTAAATGTTTTTAAGCAGCCACAAAATGAATTTGTCTCTTATTAGTGAGTCCTATATACCATACCTTCAAAAACATAATTTCTTATATATCACTAAAAATCCTTATGATCATTTAAAATCACTGACACATCTGAATTGAATTAATCTAGGGGACAGCTAGGTGATGCAGTGAGTTGAGCACTGGCCCTGAAGTCAGGAGGACCTGGGTTGAAATCCGACCTCAGACACTTCACAGTTAATTAGCTGTGTGGCCTTGGGCAAGTCTGTTAACCCCAATTGCCTGCCCTCCTTCCTGGGGAAAAAAAAAAAGATCTTGAAGTGAATTAATCAAGGACAATGTCAGTAATGTGGTGGTTTCTCCCTCACCTGAGATCTTCTGCACAGGCAGGGTGGCCACTTGCCAGGTATGTAGTTCTCGTTTGGATGTGGCTGGACTAGTTGATCTCTGAGGTCCCTTCCTTATTCTCTCTACTTGATTACCATGACTTAGCTGATTCATTTTCCCTTTGCCTCTCCAACCCCCTTCTCCCACTGGTGAGTTTCTTCCTAGAAACCTCCATTTTGGGGAAGGGCCCAGATTAGCCATTCCTCATTTCATGGACTTCACCACCTTGACTCATCTGTATTCTCCTTTAACTTCTGTGAGCCTTTCTTTCCCTTTCTTGTACTGTTAAGTTTCTTCTCAGAACCTCAGTTTTGTGGAATGGCTCCCTCCCCCACTTCTCAGTTTCCTGTTTATGTGTTTTCTTTCCCCATTATGATATAAGGTCTTTGCAGACTAGACTCTCTCTGTTTCTCTTTCTCTCTCTCTCTCTCTGTATGTCTGTCTGTCTTTGTCTCTGTCTCTCTGTCTGTCTCTATCTCTCTGTCTCTTTCTCTCTGTCTGTCTTTGTCTCTGTCTCTCTCTGTTTCTCTCTCTCTCTGTCTCTCTCCCTGTCTCTGTCTGTCTCTGTCTCTATCTCTCTGTCTCTCTTCAGCTCCCTTCACCTCCACTGCTTAGGAGTGCCTGATACATGCTAAGCGGTTAATACCTTTGTTCATTGATTGATATCTTGCTTCCCAGTAGCTGAACATGTGGGCTGATCACTCAGAAACTCTGTTTCTGTATTCACTCTCCAAGTGAGCAGCAGCAGGCGTTTAAGAGCAGAGATTAACACACAAACTTCTCTGGTGAAAGAACATACTGAACTAACATACCAGCACCTATCTATCCCACTTGAAAATTTCAAAAGGAAAACTCTGATTTCCCTTTGTCATTCACGGCAGCATTCCTTAGAGCACTGTAGTTGTTTGTCCTTATCTGAGGTCCCAGGAATAGTTCCTTGATTATCTGAAGAGCCTGACTTCCACTGTTTTGACTAATTCCTTCTCCTTGGCTAAAAAGTCCTGGCAATTTATGAAGAGCAAATTTTAAAAGTGAATTGTGAATATAGTGACACTGGCCATGTAAGGCTGCCAGGGACAGAGAGGAATGCCTGGTTAATCAATCCCAAACCCCTTCTCCAACAGTGACTTTCTCATCCATAACATTTTCCCTACTTGTGGTTCACTCTAAAGCAGGGCTTCTTAACCCAGGTCTGTGAACTTGCTTTCGTTTTGTATTATTTTGTTGTTTTCAAAAAAATATATATATGAACATACGTACACACACATACATATATGTATAGATTTAAAACAGCAAAATATAACCTCTATATTCTATATGTATAATACATAATAGCAAAATGATGTGTGTATATATAGTGTTTCAAAATATAATTGGCTTCCTCTACAATGCTATACACATATGCGTTTAAAAATATTATTCGGAGAAAGGGGGCTATATGTGCTTCTATATCTGAATATGCTGTTTCAAGATGATTCCAATTTTCAGATTTATTATACTATGTGATACCAAGTTTTATGATATAAAACTGATCAACCTAAATGATTATTAAATTTCAATATGATTTCCTATTTAAGAGTGCCACATTAGGGGCAGTTAGGTAGTGCAGTGAATAGACCGGCCCTGGAGTCAAAAGGACCTAATTTCAAATCTGGTTTCAGACACTTGACACTTACTAGCTGTGTGACCTTGAGCAAGTCATTTAACCACCTCTCCTCCCCCCTCAAAAAAATAAAAAAGTACCATATTTCATCACATAATTGTCACCACTGCATAACCATTGCATCCTAATGGTTTTTTTAGTCCAAAAATTGGTTTATAACCTTTCATTTCGTAGCATAGTATAATTCTGTTCCAAAGCACCACTTAAAAGGTAAACAGCACAGCAATGTATTACCAGGGCCTAGGGATAAGATTTGCATTTATGTCTCGTGCTTTGAAAGCCCCAGATAGAATTCTCAGCACATGCCCATTGTCAGTATGTTTCCAAAAGTCCACTAGTGTGGCTTGTTGAGAGCCACAGTAGTAACGTTATTGTCACACAACCCAGTGAAGAGCCATAGGTCCAAGGAGAGCAGATGGGAAGGCAAAGGTGCCATGAGTAAGTCACATAATATGGTAAGACTTGCATCTTCCCAATTTTAATGTATATTCACAAATATTCTATGCATTCTAATCTTGCACCAAAGGCAGTTTAGCAATAACTTATTTTTAAGTAATACCAGCACAATTCTTTCTTAAAGCTTCACATAATGATCATTCCCACCTTTTTGACAAAAAATTGTCATCAACCTGTGACAATTATGCAGTGAAATACGGCAGTTTCAGGGGGCAGCTCTGTGGCGCTGTGGATAGAGCACTAGCCCTGAAATCAGGAGGACCTGAATTAAAATCTGGTATCAAACACTTGACAATTATTAGTTGTGTGACCCTGGGCAAGTCACCTAACCCCATTGCCTTGCAAAAAAGAAGGAAAAAATAGTAGTTTCAGAGCAGGCATTCTAAGCTTCGGGGCCACACAGTTTGCTTTTTCATTAATATTCAAGCTATGGAGCCACTTCTTTATGGAGGATAGTCTAAATCATTTTATACTATTAAATTAACAGTTCAGATCGTTTAGGATTGGTACAGTCATTGCTTCTCATGCATTGCCTTGTTTTTATACCTTTTTTTTTTTTAATAATTTCTTGAGGGGGGGAAAAAAAAAAACCTTTTTCTAAAAGAAAAGCAAACCCAGAACCTTTTGGGTGTTTATTGCAACTTCAGAAAGTTCAAATACTAAGTCACCTGAATATGAATGGGGAGGGAGTTTGCTATGTTTGGGGAGGTTTTGAGGTGGGAAATAGTGAATGTCATTGACTACACTGTGTATACATTATTAAAAAGGAAAATGATACATGGAAACTGATGAGTGAAATGAAGTGAAAAGGGCTGAGGTGTAAGTAGGCTTGACTATCCAGCTCATCAGAAAAGGCTTCAGGAAGGAGGTTGTTAGAATCAGTTGCTGAGAAATGGCAACAGGAATACTTAGATTTCATTGTATAGCATCCCAGCAATGTGTCTACAATTGGGTATTTAATTTTTTTTAAAAAAAGCCTTCTGTGACTCCTGTATAAAAAGACATAAATAATACAACTAATAATAGTACTTTCCTTATTGTTTCCTATATTTTATGTAGCAGAAAGGAAATATTAATTAGAAAAATAAATCTAAATTATTAAATATATATTGAGGCAGCTGGGCAGCCCAGTGGAAGCAGTGTTACATTTGAGAGTCAAGAAGGTCTGAGTTCAAATCCTAACTCAGATACTCACTGTGTGACCCTGGGCAAGTCACTTAACCCCAATTGCCCTCCAAAAGAAAAAAAAACTGCATTTAATTAAGAGAACTCTGGAGACCTAGATGTGAATGTCAGCTCTTTGTGCAAGATGCTAACCTCTCACAGCCTGAGTTTCTTTTTAAAAATGAAGTGAACAATAATTAAACTACACAATACAGGGCTGTTATGAGAAACGAGCTTTGTAAATAATACCATTCTATATAAATGTGTCATGGTCATGTAACATTAAAAGAAAAACTATAGTTAGATTATAAAATAAAATGATGTTTGCAGATTGCAGGAAATCTCCAAGTTTCAACATCCTGTGACTGTTACTAATTTCCAGTACAATATTAAGACACTTTAAATATAAGGGATAAGAATAAAGGATAATTACAAAAGTCCACCTAATTTTGTTTTACATCATCTTTAAAATGAAGTGAATAAAACAGTCATTAGATTGTTTTAGGCTATATAGGTGGTGTCAAATTACAAAGTGCTGAAAAAATGTTAAGAAACTATTAAGAATCAGAATTGGAAATAAAAACGAAACATTGACAATAATATGTATCACCACAATATTCTTAAAGAAGTAAGAAAATATGTATTATAATATGAAGATGCTACATGAATGAATAATGTTTTATTGGTGTGAGAATACTCTCCAGCAGAGTGAATCTCAACTTGTCTATAACTTGTAGTCCTAGAGATGATATATATATAAGCCTCAGAAAGTACCTTAATGGTTTCTCCATGGTCACACAGCTAGTAAGTGCTAAAGGTTGTATTTGAATTCAAGGATTCCTGAATCTGAGTCTGGCACCATCCACTATGTTCTGCTATACATGACATAAATGTCCAAATGATTCCTTATGTTCATAACTTTAACATCCCTATGGTAGACTTTTAGACCCTATTCTCATCTAGAATCCAAATAATCATAGCAAGTTTCTAATTATAATGATTGATGATATTCATAAGGATGGATTTGAAGTTTCATATCTGATAAAAAAATAAAGTCACTGAGTCTTTCAAGTGTCCTGGGCCATCAGTAGGGGAACAGCTGACATTCAAACTTCACTGTCTCTAAACTAGTAAAAGGAAAGAGAAACACACAACTGGGTACAAAAATAAATTTCATTCAACAGAGAAATAGGAGAAAAAGGGGACAATGGGGGAAGGAGAATTATAGTGAGGGTAGATTAAGGAAGAAATCAGTCCTGAACAATGTGCAAAAATATTTATAGCTCTTTTGAGGTGACAAGAAATGGAAATGTGAGAATGTTGTCATAAATTGGGAATGGGTGAAAAACTCATGGCATATAAACATAATGGGAACACGACTGCGTTGGAAGAAATTATGAAGGGGATGGTTTCAGAGGAAGCTGGGAGTTCCTGTATGATCTGATGCTGAGTGAAGTCAATAGAGCCAGAAGAACAATTGACAATGACAGCAACATAGCAAAGGCAAACAACTCTGAAAGTTTTTCAAACTTGATCAGCCTAATAATCAACCCCATTTCCAGAGGCCTGTTGATGAAACTTGCTAACTACCTCCAGAGAGAGCAGTGAAGGACTCAGGAGAGAGAATAAAACACATACAATTTTTTTTAATATGGCCAATGTGGATATTTCTTTTGATTAACTCTACATGTTTTGTAACAAGGTTTGTTTTTTCTTATTTTACAAGTAGGGGGAGAGGTTGGGACAAGAGGCTGAAAGGACATGTTTCTATCATTGAAAAAAATTAATTTGAATATGAAGGCATTATAGTCCTGTGGTAGGGAAATTGAAATTTTATTCCCCTGCTTAATTGACACAAATTTCCAACACAGTAAACTCTGTTGTAAAAAAAAATTAAATAGTAATTAGCCTAAATTGGATATCAGTACATACGAGATAAAGCACTAAGAGGAAACATTTCAGTGATCAGACAGGATCATGGAGAAGCTGGTCACGTACCAAGTTGTGGTTGTTGAGTCATTTTTCAGTCATGTCTGATTCCTCATGACCCCATTTGGGGTTTTCTTCACAAAGATACTGGAGTGTTTTGCCATTTCCTTCTCCAGCTCATTTTACACATGAGGAACTGAGGCAAACAGGGTAAGTGATGTGTCCAGGGTCACACAGCTAGTGTCTGAGACCAGATTTGAATTCATGAAAATGAGTCTTCCTGACTTCAGGCCTGGCTGCCCCACACAGCAAGTATGTAAGAATTTAATATAGTCAAACCAGAATATTAGATATGAGCCTGTAGTACGATATGATAGCAAAAGAAAACATCATTTTCTGGGCCAAAATGCACAGACAGAATATACTACATAATAGGGAGGTGAGTTATTGTCAAGGCTATAGCAGGATAGTGATTTATATACCCTCCTTCCCACTTCCTTTCCCCTACACACACACACACACACACACACACATGCACACATACATGTGAAAGCTTTCCAATGCCTTCTGAAAACTAATTATGAGTGTTTCCTAAGAGCACAGGTGTCAAACACAAGGCCTATGTAGCACATAGATTTCCCAAATGTAGCCCTAAACATGATCAAAATGTAACTGGGAAATATTTAATTTTATAAAAAATATGATAAACAGAAAATATTAAAATTCAAAACTAAGTTAATATGTAGCTAGCAGGAATCTTCATGTATGGTTTAATGGCCCCTGTTTCTATTAGAGTTTGGCATCTTTGTCCCTTATTATCCATATGACCCTGTGATATAGAGACTAAGTTTATAGTTCAACAAAGATAGCAAAAAACTTGAGTGGAAATAAATTACTTTGGAAAAGGAAAAATATATAAGTTCTTGAATAAGACTTTCTAAACTATTAGGCCAAGAAACAGATACTGTCATCTAGGCTATGCAACCATTCTGATGACCTTAAAGAATGTGTCAATAAAATATATATACATATATATATATATCAATAAAATATATATATATATATAATTATGTTTCAAGTAGTTTAGTACATACCAGACTAATTACCTTGTGATATGACCAATTTTCTAACACTGATGGCTGAGAATGAATAGAAAGCAATGTAATACTCTGAGCAACTAAATGAGATTTTTCATTGCATGAATATTTACAGGTTTATATTTCTGTCTAAGTTAACTTATCAAGGATAACAAGAAACTATGAGATCACACGAAGTATTAGAAAATGTTCTATTTCTAACAATACTATTTGTCTAATTGAAATGAGTGCTCGTGTATCTGATGGTGCAGCTAATACTGTCTCAGAAAGTATTACTGAAACAACACTAAATTATGTCCTGTCACTATGATTCATTACTCGGTGTCTTTTTCCGAGCACTAGAGCAGATGAGGTTCAAAACCACATTATCTTCCATTTTAGTACTAAGAATGATGGCGGGAAAGTGTAGACTTTTTAAGCCCCATCAGTTAATCAACCTCTATTTATTAAGCATTTACTATTATGTCAAACACTGTGTTAAATGCTGAGGATTAAAAGGTAAAAATGAAACCACCCCTGACTTCAAGAAGCTTACATTCTATCAAAGTTCCACATGAGGTAAAACATTAAAAACTTAAGTTTTCTTAGGGGAATAAAAGGGTTCCTCCTAATAAAAGATCTTTAAGCAGCGATTGGGATAATCTGTTGCTGCGTGCTGTAGAAGGGGTTTCAACTCTTCATATACAGGTTAGATTAGATAATCACTGAGGTCCTTTCCAACTCAGATTCTGTGTGATTAATCTTTTTTCAAACAATACTTATTGAGGCAGTGAAAGATATTTTATTAAATACTAGTGGTTTTAGGACTAAATAATGAGCTTAGATCATTATTTTTTAATAACTATTTTAAAAGATTTTGTTTATTTATAGAGATTAGTAAGACCAGGATTTCTACTTAATAAATGATGGTTCTACAGTGTTTAGTGAGCTCGGAGTACAAGGGGGAGGTAACTAGATATATAGGAAATTGAATAAAAGCTCTACTTAGAAAAGTAGCAGAGACCTATTTGGGGGTTCAAAAAGATACTTCTGAGGGTCTCTGCGTAACTACCACCTTTTACAAGAGGCCCTCCAAATTCCTAGGTTGTTAGTCCTACCCCAGCATCTTCCCACCAAAAACAAAACAAAACAAAACAAAACAGTACACTGTGTGTTTTTCCCCAAAAGAACATAGTGTATGCTTAATGAATACTTGAATTGAAATAAATATCCCAAACACACAAAAAACATAATGCTTGATAAAGTTAAATTTCATTTTACCTACTCTGGCATTGAAGCCTATGAACCCCTTCTCAAAATAATAGTTTATATGCATAAAATAAAAGGCATAGATTACAAAGATAGTCAATATCAAAATATTTTTAAAATTCATTCAAACTTCCCAGTCTTTATTTAGTGTACCAATCTCCTCCCATTCCCCTTAGTTTATACTCGCAGAGTAATCTTTGATTCTTCTTTCTTTCTCACATTCCATATCCATGCAGTTGATTTTACCTTAGCAAGCAACATCTCTCAAATCTGTCCCCCACTCACACTGAAACACCACGTTCAAGTTCAACTTACTAACTGATCTCCTTGACCACAGTTACCTCCTTTTCCAGTCAATTTTCCACAAAGTTATCAAAATATTTTTCTTAAAGCAAAGATATAACTACATCAATGATCTTGCTGAAAAATCTTCAATGACTCAGTTTTTCCTTGAAAAAATACAAACTGGGGCAGCTAGGTGGCGCAGTGAATAGAGAATTGTTGGATTCAGGAGGACCTGAGTTCAAATCCAGCCTCAGACACTTGACACACTTACTAGCCATGTGATTTTGGGCAAGTCACTTAACCCCAATTGCCCTCTGAAGAAAAAAAAAGAAAAAATACAAGCTCCTTAGCTTAATCTACATACAACATAGCTTTTTTTTTTTATTATTCTACAATAATAAGTATATTATAGTGCTTTAAGGTTTGCAAAATGTTTTACATATATTATTTTCTTTTTCATTCTGCATTCATGTCACCTTGGACATTCTATTTCTCACCTTCTATGCCCACGCATGCAATGTGTTCTCTTCTCATAACTACCTTTGAGATGGACTGGCCTGGTGAGAGACCTGAGGCAGGGAGATCAATGAGGAGGCTGTTGCGATAACTTAGGTGAGCAGTAAGGAGGACCATGAGGATAGCTTTGTGATTGGAGAGAAGGAATCAGATGCAGGTGAATGTGAAGGTAGAAGATAGTCAACATTTGCCCCTTTAAATGGAACATTAAAATGAGAAGAACAGGTTGATGTATTAGATACTTTGTTTCACAGTAGTGAGTAGAGGCTGAATAAGATTAGGGTCTGATTTTAAACTTTTTTTTAATTTTAGAAGATCTCATATTGTGTTTTGAAAAACTGATGGATTTGATGTTCCTAAGCTTGGTCTCCAATACGGAAGCCAACTTAATAAGAATGAGGGAAGGAAGGAAGGGAGGAAGGGAGGAAGGGAGGGAGGGACGAAGGGAGGGAGGGACGGAGGGAGGAAAGCCTAAAAAAAAACCTGACAGAGATTATTTCTATGTGCTTTGCAAACAGGGGCAGTGTCCTGTTTAATGAAAGGTGACAAAAGCTCTTTGGAAACTATAGCTTAAACCTATTTCTGTCCACCACTCCCTAACTCCTTCTACTCCGACTTAAAAAAAAAAATTACATCTGACAGAAATTTATCTTGTCAGTATCTCCTTCATGAAATTCCTGTAGGCTTATTACAACCAATTGTTAAAAGAAATCTGATTCCTTGATAGATGGGGATACAAGTTCATCTGGCAAGGTAAGAATGAAGAAGTCAAGATAAGGATTAAGCACAGTTCTTTTAGGGATTAATGAATATAGATTAATGAATAATGGAAAATGATTGCCACTTGAATAAGTTTCTGTGTGAGTAATTTATTTATTTGGAAGTCTGACAAAAGGAATTAAAATAGGGGGCACTGTGGACAGTTGTTGGATTTAGAATCAGAGACACCTAAATTCTCATCCTACCTCAGATACTTATTAGCTCTGTGACCTTAGGGAACTAACAACTTCTCTAAACGTCAGTTTCCTCATCTGTAAAATGTGTGAGTTGAATTCTAGGCTTCTAAAGTTCCTTCAGCTTTAAGTTTATGATATTCTGAACCCCTTTATTTCATAACTTATCTGAATAAGGTGACAGATTTAGAGGGGAAAGGGACCTCGGAGGCCTGGTAGTCCAATACCCTTATTTACACATGGGGAAATAAAATTAAGACCCTTAAATAAATATGAGTTTTTATTCAAATCAAGTCAATGCCTTATGTTTTCCTTGATAACTTCTTAGTCTATGAAGAATATCTTTATCTAGATCAGGTTAACTTAGGACTTGGGAATTTTTGTTGTCTTTTTTTTTTATATTGTGAAAATTATATGTCAATATAATTGGTTTCACTTTGTAATCCCATGTATTTTATTTTATGCCTTTAAAAACATTATTGTCATTGGAGTCCACAGGCTTTTTCTGATAGCAAAAAAAAAAAGTCTAGCATAGAAATATACATTAAAAAGTTAAGAACAACTGATCCATCCAGTGGGTGGCATGATTTTTTCTTGTTTTGATTTTTAAAGGTCCACAAGTTGAGGTAGGTATTATTTCCTCTGAAAAAGGATTAGAACTAACAATCCAGCTAGATACAGTATTCCTCTAGATAACTAATTACAAACAAAATATGTTTTTTATTTCTTTATAAGAATTTTCATATTACTTCTTAAAGTTAGGCTGTTCAGTAATATTCATGAAAATATTCATACTTTTGAATCACTTCTACAAGATGGGAACAAGCTAACCTTTTGGTGAATATCTTTAGACAGGAGTGGATTATAATTTAATTTCTGTGTTTGCAGTTTGATAATTTAAAAATAAACATGATAATATGATGTATGAACAAGACCAGAGAAACATGCAATAATAGCCCTAATAAATTTAGCACTAATTAGGCCTTTATCTATACAATAAACAGGATCCCAAATAAGGTAAGGGTTAGGGAACTTAGTGAAGGTTTGGGGTAGAGACATGGAAATGTCTAAAAAGGATGGAGAAATATATGCTTGTCAAATACCTACTTTCCTCCTGGATAACATGAAAAGAAGATATCTGGAACATCTAAATAGGCTAGTGTAGCAGACAAATAAATATTGCAGAAATGCACTTGATGATGAAACACTGTCATGTGTTACCCTAGGTACTCTGAATCAGGTAATGAGATGTAATCAGATACTACAATCTTATCATAGCCACAAATTATAGATGGAGGTATAATGTGGTAGGTGTTGCACTGGAGCCAACAGATAAACATTTAGACAAACTGAGGGTTTTGTTCTCTGCCAAACAACAATTTATCTTGTTCTAAACTTCAAAACAAAAATGAAATTAGTCGAACAAATTATATGGCATACAAAGGAGAAAGAAGAGCAAAACCTCACGGAAAATACTAGTTAGTCTCTCTGTCCTTCACTCTGTTTTCTGTATTCCAGAAGCCCCATCTTCATTAAGGAGAAATTCTTGTGTCTCAAAAAATTGAGACACAAAAAAGTAACAAAAACCAAAATAAAGTAACTCCACCAAAACATTCACTAAGACTTATTTACCCTTCACAAACTGTAATTGCTGGTGAAAAAACAAACCCCAAACGTCTGAATATATCACTTAACTTAACAGACTATTTCAACTTCAAGAATCCTTCTATTTCAATAAATATTCCAGAGTAAGAAACAAAGAAAGTTTGATTCCTCCCTCACCCCCTGCCCCAAGGATAGTGGATCCATTTTAACATTATTTTATTTAAATCAGAAAAAAATTAGGGAAGCCAAAAATGAAGTATACTCCTCTCCCTTCCTTGACTCTCTCCAATTAATTACTATGAATATGGGAATTTTAAATTCTAAATTGAGATATTAAGATATCCCAAGAAAATGATGTTATGATGGAAAACATAATATATTGATATTAGACATTTAGAAACACACATTTTTGACCCACAGAAAACCTCACACTATACCTTAGAACATTAAGAATAAGGGATGCTGTATTAGTTTACCATGAATAAATCATGGGGCTTTTCAGTTTAGCTACAGATTCTGTCAATTTTATCAGAGATCATATAGCTGGGCCTAAAGAATACCAGTCTACTATAGGCTAAAATGAATACAAATATAGTCAAATTGTTGTCCATCAAAATTTAAAATTCTGAGTTGGATTAAATAAAAGTATACCTAGGAGTACTTTAAGTCTTGGAAGCCAGGTAAGAAACAAGGGATTCTGTCCTTTATCAATGAATTTAGGAAATAAATTATTTGGCAAAACTTTAGCAAAAAAAAATTAAAGTAATACAAGGTAAATTTAATAACAAATTATAGAAATAACAATTTGATTAAACAACTGTTTACAAGTACCTATTAAAATGTAAGGCACAATAGAGAAGTCCCATAGAACCTATTTGACACTGACAAGAATACAGACTGATCCTTCAAATGTCATATGTGTTTACTGAAAAGAATCTCCATTGCCATCTCTCTGTTTGGAATCAAATATTTTAAAAATCCTAAGAGGTTCATTTTCATTTTGTTTGCATTCATCTTTACGCTGACTTAGTTGCCTCAAAGTAGAAGGTTGCTTTTGATGTTGATAAGAAAAGATTAAATTAAATCAAAGCATTCTTCTTTTAAGGACCAGTCATATATCACAGATTTAGAGCTGGAAGTGACTACAGAAATCATCTGATCCAATCCTTTCATTTTACAGGTGAGGAAACTGAGGCCCAGATAATTTATGTGACTTGCTAGAAATCACACATCAATAATTGACAGTTCTAGGATCGAATTCAGGTTTTTGGTTGTTGTTATTTTTTTTTTAACTCTAGAGACAGCTATTTCCCCACTATACCACAATATTTTCCAAAAATAGGAACAAGGACTATACCTGTGATTTTATTGATATAGGGAACTTGCAGGGGAGGTAGCTTCTCCACAACTTAGAGTCTTAGGGGCTACCTAGAGTGCTGAAAAGCTAAATGACTTCCCCAGTCACTCAGTCAGTTTGTGTTAAGAGGCAGAACTTGACTCCAGGTATTCCTGGCCATGCTATCACATCCAAATCTCTATTTTGTCATTGACTAAATCATACACTGGCTTTCTTCAGAATCCTTGAAGCTTTTGCATCATCGTCATTTCTACCATCAAAAGTCTTGTCTAAATTCTAGCCACCTTTAAGTTACAAGATGGCAACCTCTTCCCACTCACTCTGCTTTAATACCTAGTCCTAAACACCTTCCCTACATAATTTTCCTTATCCTGTTTGACCACACCCAACTCTGCAGAAGCTTCCAGGAAGATGACAAAGGCTGATTACACACTGACACAGATACAAAATCTACCCTAGGGAAGGGCATACCTTATATTGTGCAAAATCCACCCGCTGACTTGTGGTTTTATTGCTAGAATTAAAGCCATCTTTGTGATGTAACTATACGATGAAGATTAGGATTTTCATTCTGAAATTCTACAAAAGCTTAAATGTCTGAGTCTTTTTGATGCCCTGGAACCAATCCATACCTATGTAGGGCCACATTGATCCCCTAAGTCAGGAAATTTAGCACTGTGTTACATATTTGAGGCAAATGAACTTTCATCCTGTCTGATGACCAACCCTTGCCATCAAGGTCCTAGTCCAAAATTGAAGGTCTCTGTCATATTTCACTTTCTTAGTTAGAATATTGCCTTGGTATTCCAGAGTAAAACTAGTATATATCTGGAAGGGGATATATTAAACATGTACTTATATTCATGTCATTTCTAACATGAAATAGAATTCAGTAATATAAAAGTTATAATTCAGTAATATATAAGTTAGAACATAAAGTAGAAGAGAAGTATATAATCCTCTAGATTTTTTAAATAAAGGAACTGGTCTTGTTAAAGTCAAAACTGCAAGGACAATTTCTGAGGTGAGTTTGTTGTACCAGAAAATGTTCTTTATTCACCAGCTTTCTCTACTGCTCCCTATGATATTTGAAACTGTAATCAATATTCAAACATGACGTTTCATGTTGAAATACAGTGGCATATTTATAACACTGATCTACAAACTTCAAATAAAAGCACAACAGAACTAAGTTGCAAGCTTATCTTTTTGCCCTTTTATTAAAACAATTTTTTTATAAAAGGACAATTGTATAAAACTTGGATTTGAGCAACAGGGCAATCCTCTTTGAAAAGTAGGCCACAATTCATATAAATGGAAACAATCTAAACTAACATTTTCCCTTTTTCTCTCCCATAAATTTTAAGAGTAGTAGTTTTTAAAAGATTCACTTGAAAACAACTACGATACTTCTTTTTCCTCTCTTTTCTGTCATTAATGATGAATGAACACATTTTCCGGGGAAATCTATGACAGGATTAAGCTGCAATAAATATACCACTTGTATTTGCCTCAAAGAGAAAGACCTTAACTGCCTATAAATGTAGAGTTAAAGAAGTAGGGTGCAACACCTAGAGAAAAACAGAAGGTATTTCCCAAAGTAATTTTTAATGATTATGGAGTGACTGTTTTAGGTTGATTTAGATTTTTTGGACCAGGCCTGCTGGTTGCATAGGAACAGTTAGAAGATATCATATAAAAGGAAACTGAGACTCACAAATGAAAAGAGATCTTTCTCTTAAAGGACTAGAATTGAAGAAAGTTGATAGACATCTGGGGGACTTGTCTCCCATTTAATTGGAGTTTCTAGGGACTAGAGAGGAGGCCAGAAAGACTGTCCAGATTACAGAGGAAAGATAATGGGTTGAGGAAAGAGAACTGTATTTGCATTATAAATATTCTAGTTAGAGAACCTAATTATGTGACACATATCAATCAGGAAGTTGGACTGAGGTAATACAATACTATGAGTAATAGGAGTATTATTGTATGGTTATTTTGTAGTTCACATCATGTCTGATAATGAGTAATTACACACAGAAAGTTAAGTTAGTGTTAGTCGTGGTTCCTTTAGGAGCCCAACTCTAGTTATAATACATTATATGAAAATAATGCTTACCTTATTTATAAATGTCATATACATTCTGAGTTATAATCTAGGGTACCAAAGTATCAAAGATATCTTCAGGCTATAAATCTTTTACTTTAGGAACTTAAACCTTGAGAGATTCTATAATTACAATTGTCAGGAATGCTATATACGGGATTCAGAGTTTGGACAAGAAGATTTATATGTTCACCTTCAAGTCTATCATTTTTATATAATAGAGAAGAATCACATGTGTAAGTTGAAAGGCAAAAACAGATTAGTAATGTACAAAAACACAGCAATTCTCTTTGTGGTGGCAAAGAACTGGAAATTGAGGGGATGCCTACCAATTTAGGGAATAGTTGAACAAGTTGTGGTATATGATTTGATGGAATGCTATTGTGTTATAAGAAATGATAAGCAGGATGGTTTCAGAAAAACCTGGAAAAATTTACATGAACTGATACAAAGTGAAGTAAGCATAACCTAGAGAACACTGCACACAATAATAACAATATTGTAAAGATGATCAACTATGAAAGACTTAGCTGCTCTGATCAAGACAATGATCCAAGACAATTCCATTGAAGCATACATTTTTCACTTTCTTGATTTTCCTGGCTTTTTTTGGACAACATGGCTAACATGCATGATTTTACATGTACAATTAATATCATATTGCTTGCCTTCTCAATGGGTAAAGGAGGGGTGGGAAGAAGGGATAGAATTGGGAACTCTAAATTTTTTTAAAAATAATATTTAAAATAAAATTTAAAAAGTAAAATGAAAGTTGCAAAACTGTAGGAAAAAAAGATCACTGTCATCTGTGTGGAGAATGGATTAGATAGGGGAGGTACTTGTAGAAGAGAGGCCAAATAGGAGACTTTTGCAGTATTTGATGTAGGAGATGATGGATGGCCTGAACCAGAGTAGCCACCATGTGGAGAGGAGGGGTTGTAGAGGCAGAATACATAAGACTTGGCAACTATTTGGATACAGGAAGGATGGGGAAGCGAGTGATGAGTTGAAAATAATGTCAAGGTTTTAGCAGTATTAGGGTTGGTTTCAGGAAAAAGATAAGTTGTTTTGGACATGTTAAGTTTAAGATTCCTGTGGGACATTCACTTGGAAATATCCAATAGACAGATAGTGATGTGGGATTTGAGTTCAGGAGTGAGAACAGGGCTGGATACTTTGATCTGAAAGTTATATGCATAAATATGATCACCGAACCCATGGAAACTAATGAGATGTGAGAAAGACTATACAGAAGGGAAGAGAGCCCATTGAAAGTAAAACTCCTCATGCTGTTACTTTACAAAAGTGAAAAATAAGTACATAAAAAGCTTAGGAATCATGACAAGGATCATGAGATGAATATGAAACTGAGGAGATGTCAATGTCATAAAATATTTATAAGCTTGTTTCCTAAAGTGAGTCCTGGTATGATGGAATGAGCTGTTTCTAAAAGTACCTTTTGAAACTGCCTTTCCATGTAGTTCCAAGGACACAGAAACAACTTTTACTGATCTTAATACATTGAATGAGGCTTTGCCAGGTGAACATTGGGAGCTGAACAGTTTGTTTTTGAAAATAAGCTATGCCTGTGGAAATCTAAAATTGAGCTTCTCTGGCTCACTTAACAAAGTTAGAGAGAAAAAGTAGAAGCTCTTAGGAGATTATTTTAAGACTTCAGTGAATAAATGTTAAGAAAAATTGAAGTTGGTTGTTCTGAATAGCCTTTTAGAGTGCTTTTTTGGGACAAAAGACTTTGTATATTAAAAACACCAACAACGACGATGACAACTGAATATTGGATAAACATTTCCTGGTACCAGTAAAAGGAATGTAAGCCAATGTCCTCTGGAAGATATAATTTTTTTTTGGGGGGGGGGGAACAAAATCCACCACTAAAATAAAAACAAATATCCTCCAATAGTATGATTAATTTTTAAAGTCAAGTTTGTTCCTCTTTTTCAGTTAATTCCATAAATATCATGGTATGATCAAGCCGTCTAAATGAAAAATTATAGCAGACTTTATAAAAAGAATTTTTTTTAATTGAGTTCATCTGTTTTCTAAATTCCTCATGAAACTTGTTGCTATCAAGTTAACAAACTTGCTACTGCACATTCTTTAAAAGGGGATTTTTTTCTAAGACAATTGCATGGAAAATTCTCTTCTATTCCTGATGTCTAACGATGTTATACATATTGTTATGTATTTATGATGAAATAAAGAGAAAAAAATGTTTTACAAAAGCATATTACTCAGACTTTACCTATCCATTAATTCATTCAACTATCCAACAAACAAGTAATTATTGTCATCTTTGTGCCAAATGCTGCATTAGATACCATAAAGGACACAGAATATATGACAGAGCCTTGCTCTCAAGTAGTTTAGATATTGATAGAATAGTTTCTTTTATTTTACTTTTTAGTTATTTCATTAAATTATTTCCAAGGCAATTCTGAATGCTTTAGACCAGGGTGGTGAACCTGTGGCCTTGAGCCTGATTTAGACAGGCAAGTGTGTGGAAGAAGGGATATCTAGATATATCTAGATTAAAGTACTATGTGTTGAGATAACTGAACATATGGGAACAAAGGAGATCATCAAGGATAAAGGAAGAAGAGAAATGGAAAGAGAAAGAATGTTGGGGTGACCTCCAATTAGGGGGTCAGAAGATGGAAGATGAACCATAAAAAGAGACTGAAGATAAGTGGTCAGACAGAAGAACCAGGAAAGAGTAAAGTCATAGAAGCCAAAGGAGGAAAGTATTTAGGAGTAGAGTACAGTCATCATGTCAAAAGCCTAAGAGTTCAGAAGATAAAAATTACCATTGGATTGAACTCCTAAGAGAGCACTGGTAACTTCTCAGATAATCAAGTGGATCAGAGGGAGGCACCTACAAGTTTCAAGACGGAAAGAATCATTTCATATTTATTTTTCTAGCTCGAAAGAACCCCTCACTGTCCAGGTATTGCAAATAGTAGACACTTAATAACTGTCTTGATTAAATTAGTATGCATAGTTTAGTTATTTTTATTTCTTTAATACCTTTCCACTACAGTTCATGATAGGACTCAAGGCACTGAATTAAATTCAATTAACAATGTATTAAGCACCTTCTATGTGCCAGGTGGGGATATAACCACTGGGGACATAATAAATATCTACAGCTTTTGTAATTTTGTTTATTAGTATGTGTTCCCTTCATGCACACATGGGAAGAGAAGTGAAGATAGCAGTGAAATTTAATGAGTATTAGAAGGAGTGGCAGCATTGATTAGTAGACAAAAGTAGCCTAAAAATGAGGACTTGAGTTGAAGTCCCAAATCTAATTCAAACTGGCTTTGTAACCATAGTTGACTAAATCACTTAATCTCTTAGGGCCCAGACAACTGTCTAAATTGTTGTACAATTACTATCTGAACCAAAAATTCCCTTTACTATTGAAATCACAGGTCTAGTCAAACAAAGATGGATGACAATCTAAGATTTAAAATTTGCTCCATCTGAATAACTAAGAGCTATATTCAATCAGTGGGTAATATTCTTTAAAAGGTTCTTTTCTTTGAAAATGCTTTTTGAAGAAGTACAGAGGTGAGGAAAAAACAAGAGTCTGTCCATCTAAGGCAGCATGGTATAGTGAACAGAGAGCTGGCCTTGGAGTCAGGAAGACATGGTATGTATTGAATGGCTATGTCACTTTGGGCAAGTTTCACTTCACCTCTCAGACAACTCTCTAAGGTCAAAAATTGTAGAGCAGTGTTGGTCTACTTGGTTTCCTTACTCTGGAGTTCTTGGCAAAGATACTAGATTGGTCATTTCCTTCTCCAGCTTATTTTATATATGAAGAAACTAAATAAACAAGGTTAAATGACTTGTCCAGGGTAATACAACTATTAAGTACTTGAGACTGGATGTGAACTCAGGGAGATGAATCTTCCTAACTCCAGGAACCATATTCTATTCACTGTGCCACCTAGCCATCCCCAAACAACAATCAAAGATTCTCACTTTGAAGTTCCTTATATCAGTGAAATCATAGGTCTAGACCTAAGAAAATTAAAAACATTTATTATTATACCTAATGTGGTATATTAGGTATATATTATACCTAATGTTTGAAGAGGTGATATCTTGGCTTGCATATGAATTGGATTTAAATAAGGCAGAGTTACACAAAGCCCTCAGACTCACTTTCATCCCCCCAGTCAATGAAGTCAAGGAGACTAGGGACAGCACATGATGCTGAGGATGACTCTGGTGCCTTCAATGTGTGACAAGTCTTCAGTGTTCCACGGTGCCTGCTTTAGCCACCTTTGCAGCTGTTGGGCCAAATTGTTCTCATCTGCCCATTATGCTGAGGGGAGGGAGGTGTCTTCCAATGCTTGGAGTAGACACCCCCCTAACTACTGGCAGGTGTGAGGCCCGCTGGTTACCCTCAACCTTGTTTAGCCAGTTAATGGTTTCCTGGGATGTGGCTGCTATGCTTCTTGGAGCCACAGGTGAATCAGGTGGACACCAAAGGTGGATGAGCAGCACTGAAAGGGACTTGGCAAGCCTCACACCAGAGGTCCTAGCCCTCCTCAGCACCAGAACTCTAATACCAATATAGTGAATCTAGGCTTCTGGAGGAAAGGCAGAACCAAGAAGGCAAGCGGGGACTTATTTCACACTAGCAGCTAGCTTCATTTGGTGGTTGGAGCCACCTCAGCTACCGGGGAAGGAATACTTCAACCATAAAAGTGCAATGTGACCCTAAGACAAAATCATGTCTGATCTTGTGAAACTGCACATTCTTGAAAGCTGCTGAGAGCCAAGGATAGTGAATATGCCTTTGCTAGGACAATAAGGACTATGTCTATTTGTCAAAGGGAGTAATACTTTCATTCCAAGTACTCACGGTACCAAATAACCAATCCTTACCCAGGATAGTTTCTAAATCAATTTGGATGGAACCAAAGAAATACTGAACTACTTGGGTTTAGCAACTAGTGGAATCAACTCTATGGTTTACTCCAATCCCAAGGCTCACATATGTAACATAAGAAAACAGATTGTTTTTTCTAATAAACTATATCTGAGATGCTATGAGTTTTTTCAACTGTCCAAGTCCCCTTTAGCTGAAATACCATATGCCCGTCCAATTCTTTGGGGTGGTCAGATTTGAGACATGTGCAGTATAGAAGGGGAAAGCAAGCCTCAATGCACAGGAATGGAGAGAACTGAGTGCCACTTTGTATGTTCACTCTGCTCCTGTATTTCCTGTGACGCCCAAGTGGAATCCAGAGGCATTATCACAGTTACATACAGGGGATCTCTGTACACCTGCAATATTCAAAGGGGCACAGAAAAATGTTGAAGCTGTCTGTGGTAAAAGATGCTGTGACTATGAGGAAGTACAAGGATATATGTTCACAATTGTAGGGGGGAAGTGAATTTCAAAATCTTTGTTTGCTGCTTTACTCACAATGGGTTAAAAAGTTAAAATTTCCTGTTGCTATTATAAGCAAGGACAGGACTGGGAACAAGAATGACAACCATAAAGAGCCAAGAACTCAAGAAATTTGATTTCAATCTCAGTTTAGTTGCCAACCACCTTAGGCAATTCATTTAAAATTAGAAGGCTGCCTACTTTGCCTCACATACAAAAGAATCAGAATTACAATTGAAGACAAAGGAAGCAGTTTAGTCTTTTTGAAGTGAAGGGATTCTTCTACAGAGAGAACCAGAGGATGGAGACACCTACAAAAGATCAAAGTTGCATTGCAGAGGCTGGGAGGAAGGAGAGAGGGGGAAGCTCAAAGTGTCTTTTACCACCCCAACCTTTCTATAACCCAAGGCAGGTCTTGCTTTTTCAATCAATTTGTCTAGGAATCCTTAAAGAGACCCCACCAGTGAAAAGGAAGGCAGGGTATCACAGGTCTTCATGATCTTTCCCCAGCTTTTCTTACACAAAACCTCCTATTTCCCTTAGAAGGAAATAGTCTTACATATTTACATAACCTCTGAATATGACAACTCTTCCACAATTCTGCAATCTAATTCTGTTTGTCTTTCTTAGACCAAACTAACACTGACACTAAATAAATATTTTAGTGTTAAAAAATGAAAAGTGAAGAAAAGTCAGAGTTTTAAATTGATGAATTTAGTAATCATTGTAACTTTGACATGGATGTTATCAGAAGCAGATATGTAATATAAAGATAATCAAAGTGATACTGCATTGATGCTGTCCTCTCCTTAGGATTTGACTACTCATTTTTCAAGTGTCTAAAGTCAAGGTGGCTTATGTACTGATCCCACCCAGTCCTTCCCCGGCTAAATCTGAGCATTTTCTTCATTTCCCTCTGAAGAAAAAAATCATTATTCCACTTACCTTCCAATGAATACACTGATGGGAGGAAATAGAAGTCACAGGATGGAACATATGAATAGATTATAATCTATACTTCTGGAAGGAGTACTCATATTGATGAGAACAGAGAGTAATAGTATCCAAAACTTAGGGGAGTGATAGCTGTGTTGAGTTATGTCCTGATCATATGATATCTGGGTTTAGTCTTTTAATTGTGTTCTAAGCTTACATTATGTGTTCAGTTCTGGTTGATGAATTGGGGAGGGTCCGGAAGTGAGGCCAGGAAGGTGACAGACTTGAATAGCATGCCAAATTAGGCTTAATTAAAGGAACAGGCGATGTTTAGCTTGAAGGGGAGAAGACAGAGTTGACATCATAGTTTTCTTTAAGTAGTAGTCAATAAAGGCTATTGAGTGAAAGAAGAGATAGACTTATTCTCCTCAGTCCTAGAGGTCAGAACTAGAAGCAATGACTGAAAGTTAAAAGACAAATTTAAACATGGCATAAGGAAAATCTGACAATAAGAAAAGCAGATTCCTCCTTTACCAAGGCCCTCAAAGAAAGACGGGTTGATCCCTTGGTGGGAATGAGGTAGAGGGGACTTTTGGTTAGAAACAGCTTAAACTCTATGAGTTCTCTCTTAATTCAGTGATTCCCTACTCAAGTTCTGTAAAAGAGTGAAGTGAAAGACGTAGTAAGATTGAGGGAATCAAGGAACATTAAAGCAAAAAAAAAAGAGAAAAATCACCGTCCCCAAATCATGTGGAAATGCGATTACTCAAGCGTGTGGGGGAGGCTGAAATAAAGGTTTTAAATGTGTTAATGTTATAAGAGACATGGCAGTACTGAGATACACATCTGTGAGATGAGATGGAGAGCACCAAGGGTATTGTATATAGGATGACCTATGGCAGGTAAAAAGTAGAGAAAGACACTTTACTTAGAGTGTCTCAGATAAGGGAGGGAGAAACTGAGGAGGACAAAGAGCTAGATGATTTAACACAGGTAGGAGAGATGCAGGGAAAGCCAGAAGCACATTAACTAACCAGAAGCAAACCAGACACAAATTCCTAGAAAGCTGGAAGCTCCTGCTTCTTTGACAATCTTCAGAAGCACACAAAAGGTGGAAGGCAAAACAGCTTAAAAAATAGATGCGAGTCAGAATTCAATAGTAGATAGAACCTTTTGATTGGGGAGGAAGTGGTGCTGGAGAGAACAACATTAAAAGTGCACAGTGGGGAGGAAATAGCGTTTAGGTCCCCATTCCAAGCTTTCCAAATTTCTTCCACAAACAAGACAAAATAGCACCTTAGGGTGAATGTAAAGTGGCAAAAAATAAACAAGAGTTGGGGTAGCACAGTGTTCCAGGGATAACTGGAGAAAACCAGAGGAAAGAGCCTGGGACCTTTGGCCTAGAGTAAAAGGCAAACACCTCCAAGCCAACTCCACTGAAACCACAAACAAGCCCTGGGGCAGCTGGGTTAGGAGATCGCAAAAGTCACAGAAATTCTCAACTCTGATAGAATGAGGGGTCTGACAGCAGAGGAGGAAAAGATTGATGGACCCTTTGCAATTAGGACACCAGACACACTCCTGGGCTATATCTGACAGTGAGAAGCTAACATACTTTGAGTGGTGGCAGTAGGGATACTGCTGGCTGTTCCTCCTTATAGGAGAAATGAATTCCTGGTTTTCGGCTTCAGGTCAGACAGGAGAACTGAAGGTTACGGCACTGGCACTGGAGGGTCCAAAGGAAACAAGAATGTTTCTAGCACAGAGTGGCTGGGGTATCTAGCTGTGGCTTGGAGGAGAGGAATGCCTAGGTTGGGCCTCAGATAAGGCTCATAAAATCATGGAAAGCTCATGGGGAAGCCTTCTGTTTGGTTACTGACTTGCACTGGCTTGGCCTTCAATCCTTCAAATTAAACATTTTAGGGTTTAGTCTTTTAATTGCGTTAAGTCTGTGTTTCAGGAAGTTTTCCCCAAACATTCCAGCAATAATAAGTAACTTGCTCAAGGTTACACAGCCAGTTATTTCTGGGTGGGTGCTAAGTATCTGAGCTGGGATTCGATCCCAGGTCATCCCAACTCTGGGGCCAGCGCTCTTACTCACTGAGCCACCTGGCCACCCCTAATACTATCCTTAATCATACTTTCCCCACCTAAAACAGTCTTCTAGTTACTGTTTTTATTCTTTCCTCTGGTACTTATATCAAGTATTTAAAGAATACCTCATTTTTCCTTGAAGAGAAGATTTTTCATTGGAAGAATTCCCTAAAAACAAAAGTTGGTGTAGTAGATCTGATCTAATTATCTTCTCCACCTTTTTCCCCACCCCCTTAAACTGCTTCATTCAAATGTTAAGGAATACTAAAATGTTTCTTGTAATGTAAATAAACCAGTCTTTACTTTTGTTTTCTTGTATACCTCTCTGTATTGATAGCTTTAGTTGTTATGCCAAGGCCTTAGAACACAGGAATGTAATGCTGTTTCTAGATGTTGAGCATAGAGTTACAATAAATACTGTACTTAGTAAGGCTTATTTTGCCAAGCATTATTAGTGTTTTTAGTGGGGTAAGAAAAGCCTATGGTAAAAGACTGTACAAGGGAATGAACGATATTTCTTTCAACCTAAGTGAAATCTTAAAGAGTTCAGAAATGCACTTTCATAGCCATACCCAAGATGATATGATCCTATATGTAGATAGTACTGCAAAGAGCACAGAAAGTAGGACTAAGAGAATATCTTAGTTCTTCACTGTAGTTTACAACAACTTAAATGGAACAACTACAATTCAGTGGGATTTTCTAAAAGGCTGTGAGGACAACTATTGTCTCTCTCTTTGAAAAAGCAGAAGAGATTCTATTCTTTTTGGAAATGTTGGGTAAGGTAAATTCTAGAAAATGTTTGGGGGTGATGGTTATATCAAACTGCTGTGGAAAGCCAAAGGTGTTTTGTTTCATATTTTTAACAATGAATAAAAACATCTTTCCTGACAGCAGAAACTTTTTTCCCCAACAAAAAATAGACCCTCACTGCTTTTAGCACTTTTGTAGATTACAGTTTAAGCTACTGGAAAACACCAAGAATCTTAAACAACAGAGCAAGAAACTATCAGGTTCTCAAAAGAAACTGAAGATAGCATTTTATGTACATATGTAATGTGTGTGATATGTATATATGTATACATATATACCATATGTGTATACATACACATTTATATTATACACAAATATCTTTCCCAAAAATCCTAAAGGTTTTTTTGTTAATTCTACTTATTTTTAAACCCATTTATTAATTATAACAAATAAAACGCCCTTCTCAAGAAGACAAATAATCAATCAGTAAACATTCGTTAAGCTCCTGTTATGTGCCAGATATTGTGCTAAGTGCTGGCACCAAAAACAAAAACGTGTCTATACTCTTCAATTAGCTCATTTTTTTGTTGTTTTATTTTCACCTTCTTGGGTTTAAATTCAAGATAGTATTTCTCACTTAAGGAACAGGACTTGACATTTAAAATGAAAGGAATATAACAAATTCTAATAAAAAATAGAACTAATAATCAGTTGCAGTGGAAACTTTTTCTCTGTTGAACTGTTTGCTACTTAGAGGAAATAATTGCAAACTTGGGAGAAAATATCACTGATACTTCATTTCACCAAACTGAGAGGAAATATACTGTTTGGTTTACTTTAAACTGAGTGAATTTTATTTTCAGTCTACATACAGTAAAACATGTTTTTTTTTTCTTATTTTCCTTCTAAGTTTCCAATTCCTAGTGTGACCAACTGTCTCTTAGAGGGAAGCCTTAACTATTGGAAGTCATTGTAATGCTATGGTAGGTGATGTTTAGCAGTCACCCCAAAAGATATGAAAAGGAGAAATCAAGTACTAAATAGTAATAAAGATTTAAAAAGAAACAAAAAAGCCCCAATAAAACATTTTAAATGTACATAAAAAATAAGAAAATCAGAATCTTAACAGAAACTGCACTAATTTTTTCATATTGAGTAAAATAAGGTGTACGTTTACCCCCCCCAAAAAAATCCAAACTATGTTACAGTAGCTCATGATTTCATTTGAAATCTTTTTTGTTCTTTATATCTGGAAATGTTTAGGTTTGTTGAATGATAAGTTCTTAACAACAATGACAAAAATAAAGAACACTTAATGAAAAAAAAAATAGGAAAGCAGAAACCATGACAAATCTTCCACCTCAGCAGAATTTAGTATAACTATTCCTTAAAAGCCAATTCTATGTCACAGTTTGTCTCCATATAATATAGCAGTACAGAAACAAATCAAACTCACCACTTCTAATGAAGCTTTCAGGCAGTATCTCTGGTTATGATCCACAGAGGTCCTATGTACCTTTGTCTAAGGATCTCAAGGAGCTTTACAAATATAATTATACCGGACAACACCCTAGTCAAAATCTTACCGTGTTATGAATGATCATTTGGCAGCCTAGGAATCTATAATGGAGTCACCATTAGCAATAAAATAATTACCTTATTATAATTGGAGAATCTATCATAAAAAAGTTATTTAACTGAATATATTTTTCCACTTGGTCTTCCCCCATTCTCCACATGCTTCAGATATAAATCAGAGTGGACCTGCATTGCCTAAAAGAATAAGACCATAGCAGGGATGGTATATATTAGTTCTGAATACATAACTGCAAAAGGTTATGCCTTGTGGCAAAATGAAATAGTATAAATAAGGTTTTTCTTCTTAAAACATCCAATTTGTACAACAAGTTTTAAAAGTTTAATTAGCATCTATTCTATAGGACAAACCAGTACACAGAGTATTTATGAAGAACATGGCTATTACAGCACAGGAGTCACCTGGAAAACTATAGCTAATTACTTCACTGGCATATTTATTTTTTTCATTTAACTTTCAACTAAAATAAATATGATTAAGTATTAGTGGACAAAGGAGAGAGTAGGAATCTAAAGACCAACTGTGAAGGTTTACGTTTGTGTTTATCTTTTTTAGAGTTGTACCCACGGACCTTCTATACCTGTTGATTATCTGTGTGTAATAGCCACCCACAAAAGGCCTGAAGGAATTCATTCTATCTGTCAACATCTTGCGTTTACAAATGATTAACAAACTTATGATACATCTCCTTCAAGGCTACCAGTAAGTGTGATGGGTGGTTTGCTGGGAGGTGACATACTATGTAAATCCATGTATGAGGAGGAGGAGATGATTTTTAAAAGGTAGAATGAAATTGGAGAGAAAAGAGCTTCCTTTTCAGATTTTTGTTTGTATATCTGGGTGGAGAACCTGTGGCCTTCAAGTCCCACGTAGCCCTCAGTCAGAAGGCTGCACCCAAGGACCTAGAAAGCCACGTGTGGCCTTGAGGCCACAGGCTCCCCACCCCTATATACTATAAATAAATTAGAAAGGGTCCAGTAATTGATTGTTGATCTGTTCTATCTGTTATCTAAGGATTATCAAGTATGGTGAGCCTCTTCACCCTGTTGCCACAACCATTCCCCCATCAAACAAATTAAGTCTTACAGAGATTGGGACTTGTGTAGGTGGTCTCAATGCCAGATCAGTAAATCACCCATCCTTGAAGTATTGAGAGAGATAAGTGATAAGATCTGATTCTGAGTGATCATTTTCAAGATTCCTTTAGCATTAATTTATTCAACAACATTCAATGAGCATCTATTAAGCATCTTTTTTTTTTTCAGGCACTGGTGATACAGAGACAAAAACAAGAGAGTGCTTGCCCTCCAAGAATTAGAACCTTTTTGGGGGGATAGGGGACGGAGGGACAGTATATGTAAATAAAAATAAATACAAACTCTATGCTAATTTTGGGAAGAGGCACTAATAATTGGGCAGGGCTTTCCATAGGAGGGTGACATTTCAGCTAAGCTTTGAAGTAAGCCACAATATAATATTGCTTAACTTCTTTTAAATGTACATGTACTGCATTGGACATGCAGTAAAATCATACCATTTGGAGTGTTCTAATGCAACTATATAAAATAATTTTCAAATACAGAATCTTCATTTCAACTTAATTTATTTCAACACAAGTGTTGTATTTGAGTTAACCCAACTACATGGAACCCTTCAAGCACTGAAGTACCATTGTAAATCAAGACAAGAATCATCAAAGAAATTTTTATATAGCAGTTTATATAGGTGTCTGTACCAAAAACATGCTGGAGTGAATGCCTTTAGATCACATAACCAAGGAGGCCAGTCTTAGACATGAAATAAGATTAGGTAAAAAATAACAAGAAGCCTATTATACTGACTGCTTTAAAGTTTAAAAGGTGAAGATGGAGAGAAAACTTAAAAGTTATTGGCTAAAATGATGTATGGAAATTTAATTTGTCATTTTCAGTCGTTATGCTTTTCCTACATTCTGTCAGCAGCAATACTGTCTTTTTACTCAACATATAAAAAATAGAACTCATGTCCTTACTCTACCCTTTGTAACTTCCCTTTGTTCAGGGTACCTACCACCTGTCATCCAGGTTTGCAGCCTCTGGAGTCAATCTTTACTCCTTGCCAAGTCCTGTCAATTCCATCATCTCTGCAATTTGTCCTCTTCTTCTTCTTCTTCACAGGGCTCTCATTCTAGTTCTGTTTATGACCTCTCACTTCTTTTCTGGTCTATGTAATAGCCTCTTAATTGGTCTTCCTACCTCAACTCTTTCCGGTCCCCAATTTATATTCCATATATTATGTTTCAACTGCCAATGATCCCTTTAAAGCATAGGTCTGACCATGCCATTACCTTGCTTGGAAAACTCCAGTAAATCCCTATTACCTTGAGGATAAAATACAAATTCCTGTTTGGCATTTAAAGATTTTTCAACACATAGCTCTGGCCTACCTTTCCAGGATTATGACATATTACTCTCCTTGACATTCTTCACAATCCAACCAAACTGACATACTAGCTGTTCCTCAAACACACATTTCATCTCCAATGTCCATGCCTTTGTACAGATTGTCACCCATTCTTGGAATGTACTGTAGCCCCTCCTTATTTCTGCTCTTAAATTCTTAGGTTCTTTCAAAGCTCCGTTCATATTTCACCTCCTGTAGAAGGTCTTTCCTGATTCCTCCCAGGTGCAAATAATGCCTTCCCCTCACCTCTGAAATAATTTTCTATTTATTTGTATATATTTTGTATTATTATTGTGAGTTTGCTGTTCACTCCCAGTAAAATGTGTGCTCTTTGAGAGTGGGACCTATTTTTCTTTTAATCCCCAGCCTGGTACGTGTTAGGTGTTTAATAAATGACTATTAATCTCTCTCATTTTCCCTCACTGAACAGGTGTGTGTGTGTGTGTGTGTGTGTGTTGAATGTCTGAAGACACATAAACACATACACACACAATCCAATACCTGATTTCTTTTTATACTTTTGGGGGATAATAATTTATTGCTAAGCTTTATCTGCCATATCATAACAGTATTTAATGATTTGAATAGTTAAAGCTTAAGCTATGAGATAGTTGGTTATGCTAGGAATTGGAGTTCAATTCTTTTTTTAAAGGACTTTTTTGGAGATAGAACAATTGTTTTTTTTATTTTAATTATGTATGTATATACACATTGTATATGTGTATAATACAATGATTACAATATATACATATATATATATTTATGTGTGTGTGTTTGAAGTTATAGCTTTAATGGATAGGGACTAGATAGCGTGATAGGGACTAAACCTATCATTCCATTGGTATTGGGAACTCCTGAAAAAGAAAACTTTCTACCAGTGCAAGTAGGTACCATTTCTGCAACTTACAGACTTAGAAAATTGCAAAAGAGAGCACTGAGAGATGCGATAACCAGGGACACAAAGCAAGCATCAGAGGTAGATCTTGAATGAGAGGTAGCATTGTGTACTGCAGAGGAATAAAGAACTGGCTTTATTTACTGCCACAGAAAATTACTACCTGTGTGACTCTGAGCAAGTCACTTAATCCCTCTATGTATCTGTTTCTTCATCTTTAGTGGACTATGTAAGTGTCCTTCCATCTCTAACCCCATGATCATATGTATTCCTGGTCTTAAGACTAACTCTCTCTTCACTAAACCACATCTCATACTGGAAGGGAGCATGATGAAGTAGAAAGATCTTTCAATCCATCAATTGGGGAATGGCTGAACAAGTTGTGGTATACGCATGTTATGGAATATTATTGCGCTATAAGAAACGGGGAGCAGGCGGTCTTCATATTTACCTGGAGAGGCTTAAAAGAACTGATGCTGAGTGAGAAGAGTAGAACCAGGAGGAATTTGTACACAATTACAGACACAACGTATGTGTGATGACCAACTTTGATAGACTGGACTCTTCTCAACAATGCAGGGATATAAGTCAATCCCAAAAGACGCATGATGGAGAGAAAAACGTGCATCCAGAGAAAGAACTAGAAAGAACTAAATTTATATCCAGGTGGAAGCAAATACCTGATCTTTTTCGTTCTCTTATTTGATTTTATGTCCTCTATACCATTTTTCATCCCAGCGGGTACAATCCATCCTTATAACCTGACCATTGTATAATGTGAAAGTATCTACAGATCCTATACTTGATTATAAGACGCCATGGGGGGGAGGGGAGGGAGGGGGACAAAATGTGAAATTCAAGGAATTGTGGAATTGAATCCTGTAAACTAAAAGGAAACAAACAAATTAATAAATTAAAGAATTAATAAAAAAAAAGAAAGAAAGATCATTCAATTTGGAGTCAAAGAGCTTGGGTTCAGATCTCAGTTCTTTCACTTTCTACCTATGTTGCCTTCAACTGTAAAAAAATCCTAAAAATAAATAAATAAATAAAGTGTTTGGACTAGATGACCTTTAAAGGAACTTCTAGGTTGATATCTTCAATGTTAAAAACAAACTGACTTTTGAAAATAACGTGGTAGTGTACTATAACAGGGAATTGGCCATAGATGTTAACATACCTTTGACTACATCAGGCCACTCTTTAAGTAGATTTATGCAAGTGAGGTTATATATATATATTTTTTTATAATTGTAATTCATTATAAATAGATATAATAAAAATACATTTTAAATATCAGCATGCCCTTAAAAGTTAAAACCGTATTTTGTGCATTTATATGGATTATTGATTGTACTTAACTTACTATAAAGTTCTCAAGTCAGTTCATTTGCTTATTTGTCTAAAAGCACCTTAGTATTAGGAAATTGCAGAACTTTCAACTATCCCAAATTGTGCTCTCTCTCTCTCTCTCTCTCTCTCTCTCTCTCTCTCACACACACACACACACACACACACACACACACACACACACACCCACCCATATTTTAAATACCAATATTCTTCTAGTGATGTTAGATGTTCATTAAACCTACCACCTTGAGGAATCATAGAAATACAGGAGACATAAATAAACTATTATATGTTACACAGACTTTAGGGTAACAAACTCATAAAATGTATTATTTAGGAAATGTGCAATTAAAAAAAAGTGGTAAGGAGGGAATAACAGATGGTGTCACACAAGGGAATGTGACAAAGACCTAAAGACCATTGTGTGGAGTGGCTCTCTGTGAAGTGTTCAGGTGAGAACATGGACAGAAATAGCACAGGATGGACTGAAATCTGCATTCTCAGAGGGACTACCCATAATGGAACCCACTAAAATACTGAGATTCAATTAAGCATTTCAGTGTAAATTTAATAAAAATGTAATGTATAAGGAAATGCAAGCTCCTAGAGGGCCGACTTTTTTTCCTCCTTGTATCCCTAACATTTAGCACAATGCCTGCCTGGCACGTGGTAGGCAAATAATGCTTACTGAATCCTTGCTGCAAACTTTTCTTTCAGGGAATATTATCAGCTAGATAACTGAATACTAAGTAATATTCTCATAATGTAAACATTACTTTCTGTGAGTTATAACCAGTTTTTCAGTATTGAATTAAGATTTTTGGTTCACAAGTTTACAGTTTTATTTCTTTGGGGGGGGGGGGTTTGGAGGGCAGTTGGGGTTAAGCCACTTGCCCAAGGTCACATGGATAGTGTTAAGTGTCTGAGGCTGGATTTGAACTCAGGTCCTCCTGACTCCAGAGCCTGTGCTCTATTCATTGTGCCACCTAGCTGTTTTCTAGACTAATGCTTTGATACCCTATCCTCTTCCCTAAAATTTCAGAACTGGAGCAGATATTGGAGACTATCCACATTATAATTTTCATTTCACAGATTAGGAACTTGATGCCTGTAGAGGTTAAGTGATTGCCCAAAGTTACAGGTAGTAGTTGTGTAAGCTGGACCTAAAGCCCCGGATCTCGGGGCTGCTGCTCCCATGCTCTTTCCAGCATATGATGTGGAATATTGAGGCTTAACATTCTAAATAATTTGAAAAAGTGATATATCCCGATCATCTTTTATCTGTCCAAATTTTCATTATTCTTGATTTCTTTCCTCATGAGATATTGGTTAATAAATCACTTATCTATTCACGTAATAGACCTAATGGGACTCTCCCAAGGGAGTTAATTTAATCTTTTAGAGAAACTGGATAGTCAATGACTAAGGCTTACTTTTACACTGGAATAGAGAGGAATTAAGAAGGGTGGAAAAAAAACACAACCTTTTGGGATCTTACACACAGAAATACAAATAGCAGTTCACATTTATAAAGGGCATTGAGTTTTACAGAGCATTTTCCTCAAGATAACACTGTGAAGTAGGTAGGCTAAGATTTTTAAAATTTTTTTGCCTTTTGGAGGGGGGAAGTTTGGGCAACTGGGGTTAAGTAACTTGCTGAAGGTTACACGGCTAGTAGGTATTAAGTGTAGGAGTCTGGATTTGAACTCAGGTCCTCCTGACTCCAGGGCCGGTGCTCTATTTACTGTGCCACCTAGCCACCCCTAAGATTTTTTTTTTAAAGATGAAGAAAGACAAGTTCAACTTGGTTAAATGACTTGCCCATATGGCAAGTTTGAGCTGGAGATCAAACAAAGGAGTTCTGATAACGCACCTAGAGCTTCTTCTAAGCTGCCAAGGCCATTTCTAAAATTCCAACATTTTCAGCCAGGGCAAGAAAAATAGGTCACAATTAACACTACTTGTAACTACAGACAACTCAAGGAAGCCCAGAATAGATCATAGTATCATAGATTTAGAGCTATAAAAAGTCATTAAGACCATACAGAGTTTAAATCCATCATTTTACAGATTAGCAATTGAGGTCCAAAAAGTTTGAATGACACTCCAGATGAATCTTAGGAGTAGGATTTGAACCCAAGTTTCCAAATCAGCATGCCTTCCATGGCACTTTTATAAACTTTAAATTTATATAATAGCAAAATATATCATTAAGTGATATGCAGACTTTATTTGTTTTAACTTAAGACTTTTTAAAAGTCAGTTTTGAGTCATATAATTTCTCTTTTTCAAAATCACTTTCATAGTTATCTTTAGCATATCCAAATAGTGAAAAATACTAAAGAACATAAAGTAATAATGATTAGACGGCACTACCCATAGGACAATTATAATGAATCACAGGATCAACTTGAGCCAATCACCTATCAATAATAATTCTTATACCATTCACTTTGCACAGACTGGTCCAATAACTATTTGAGTACTTACCAGAATATCATAAGGTTCCAGTAATGGATCACACACAATTCTAAAGTCTTTCAGATGAAAGGCAGTCAATTAAAAATGAATATCATATATAGTGAGGGTTATGAACAATCCACCAATGGTACTGTGCACTGGAAAAGATCTAGGACAGTAGAAATAGTGAGTATGGTATATGGATGCACATTTGCTGCAAAATGATGCAGAAAACATTTCGAGTTGCAATACGCACTGATCGATCAACTTCTGTGGGATCTATTTTAAAGGGGTTTTATATTTCAGAGAGTGCTAAGGAGAAGGCGAGAGGAACATAGAGAGAGAGGAAAACATTTGAAGAAACAGATGAAGAGAGAAAAAAAGTAGAAGGTAAAGAAGCAAAGACGGAAGGGGAAATAAAGAGACAGAACACGTAAGAAAAGGGAAAGAAAAGACTAGGAAGGGTTGGGAGAATATGAAGGCAGAAGGAAAAGAAACCTTTTTCACTATCAGGGCCAGAAATTAGATACTAGATGGTACATCCCCCTAACTTCCAGTACCATCTCTCTCAAACTCTCAGTTGCAGAGATTTAGAAACTAAAAAGTCCTAGTTTTCATGGGGCCAGGCAGCTTTCACTGCTCTAAGTTCTCCTTACTAAATCTGCCCCTGAGAATTTTTATCCAGCAAGAAAGAAGGTTATTAATTGGGAATTGAAATGCTTCTTCCCCAAATGATCTGCTCCACCTACACCTGTGTTCATTGGCTAGGGCTTGCAGGTACTCAGTGGTCAAAGAAAGTGTCATCTTGTGGTGTCCTCAGCCTGAAAGGTTCTAGGACTCTCCTGAGGTTGTTAATGTTGAAAAAGAAATCCAAGGTCACTGTAGGTTTCTGATATTGTGAAGCCCATAGGACCACAGCTACTGAGCTAGAATGGACCTCAGAAGCCATCTAGTCCAGCCCCCTTTCTTTACAGATGAGGAAACTGAAGCACATGGAGGATAAGTAAGTGATCACAGTCACAAAGGTGCTAAGTGTCTATAAGCAGGATTTGAATACATGTCCTCTTGATTCCAGACTCTTTCTACTATATCACATACCCTCCTGGCTGAGGAAAAATGCCTGAGGTTGTAAAGCGCTGAATATTTCTGAGGTATATCAGGTATGCCAATTACTTTGGTGTGGGGATACCAGTTTGAACCAGGATTGTGGGTGTATGGACTAACTGGTGAGTCAATCAATTATCTAAAACATAATAGATATAAACAGATGACAAAGGCTGTAAGATTGTGTAGGCTAAATACTAGGTGAATAAGATAGCTATGTGCTGTAGGATTTCAGAGGAGAGAGAAATCTGTATGCATCAGGAGATCTTCACAAACGAAATGGGTCTTAAGCTGTGTTTTAAAGGATGGACTGGTGAGGGGGATATAATATAGGATGGTATGGAATAAAACAACAGCGCAAGGATAAGAAAGCAAGACACTTGTAAGACAGAAAGCAAGATTTACATTTATGTGACATTTGAAGGGTTGCAAATAACTTTATATAACATTTTAATTTATCCTCATAACCTTGTGAATGATACAGGAAAGTTCAGTGTCCAAGGAAAAATAGTATAAAGGGTATTCAAGGAAAAAGAGTATAAAGAAGAGAAGAGGTAATAAACAGTGCCATAGACTTCAAAGAAACCACAACATCACAGATTTTTGAGATGGAAGGAGGCTTAGAGGGCATTTAGTTCAATGCTCTCATTTTACAGATCAAATCAAGCGCTCCAAGTGACAAAAATATAAAGTAGCAGAGAGCTAGACTCTGAACTCCATTCCTCTGACTGCATATATCTAGTGGGGTTTTTTTTTTTTCCTCTGTACCACAAGGATAAAGATTGAAAAGAAAAGGTCATTAGATTGACAATTAAGGCATCATTGGCTACCACAGAGAGGGAAAAATAATAGTTTAATCTTTCTGAACTTTATTTTCTTCATCTGTAAAATGGGAGCATTGAACCAAATATCCTCTAAGGAAACTTCTAACTCAATATCTATTATCCTGTGGTCTCTCATGTTTTCTTCTGGATTTGCCCTTGTCCCTTGGTTTAGGGATCACTGATCTTTCCTGGTTCTCTTTGTATTTGTCTTCTCAGGTTCATCTTTACCTTCCTGCTCTACTAAGCAAAGTAGAAGAGCATGAAGTCAGATTATAGGAGATTTTAACAATTAATGGAAGACATGAGCATAGACTACTCTTTCTAGAAGTTTAGCAGCAAACTGGAGGAATAATAACAGGTAATATTTACATAGTAATTTATATCATCTTACGGGGTTCTTCACAACCTTGTGAATGCCATAATCAACAAAAGTTTTATTAAGCACCTCCTATATGTCAAATACTGAAGATAAAATTACCAAGGTCGCCATAATATGCTTACAAATAATTTCCATTCTAATTAGGAGCTAGCTTGAGGGGATGGTAGGACAGAAAGTTTTTGTTGTTTGTCCTTGTTTCTGTTTATTTTCATTCTCCTTTGTTTTTGTTCTTGTTTTTAAGACTAAAGACCAGGATATGTCTGTAGATTGGAAAAGGACTAGCCAAGAGAGAAAGAATGAAGATTCTTTTTTTTGAAGGGGTGAGTTGGGGTATGTATGGATCATTTGTGAAATGGCACATAGTCCTGAAGGAGACCAGAGGTAATGAATTCAAGAGGATAACTGCAGGGTTTCAAATTGGTGGGTAGGAGGTCATCTCGTTCTCTAAGGCTGGGAGATCTAAGGAGATGATAAGTGAGAATATCAACGTGTTGAAATGTACAGGAGGGAGATATGAGGGTCATGACATAAAACTTCAAATTTTTCCCCCATAAACTAGAAAGCTTGGAATTCAACGAAAGAAAATGGTCTAGGATGTAGTGAGGGGTTCTGGGAAAGACGAGAGGTTTGGGGACACCTGCAGTAAGAAGACAGGGAATCAATTTGTAGTGTGCATCTAGTATTGGTTAGAGAACATGAACCAGCAGTGGCCCTAGTCAACTGTTTCAGGCCTTCTTTTGGAAAATATGGATGGTTGAGTAAGAATGGATAAAACAGGTGGTCAGAGATTATTGATTCTGTAACATCAAACCAGAAATACCTAATCCCTCCAATATCCATCTTCTAGCAGTCTGGGGTCTCTGACTTTAGCTTCTGGCAAGCCACGTCACTTTCTTCAGTTTCTGTTTAACAGTCTTTGGTTCTAGAATTCTGTGGGGCAAAAGATTCAGGGATAGAGGACAGTACCTAGTTGACAGAGCTTATTACGGTCAAATTGCAAAGGGAGAAGAATAAATTCTATGAGGAAAACAGAACTAGATTGAGAGGCTAGAGGCCCCACTAAGGGCAATGAGCATGTTCAGCAGGAATGAGGAAAGGAATGGAAGAGGCAGGGCAGAGAGTGTACCTTGGTGGGGAAATTTGGGTTCAAGACCTTGGAGGTTTTGGCTGTTAACTGCTAGATGCAATCACCCTACTGAGGTGGGATGGTGTTAGAGAGCAAAGATGGCGGCCATGGGATCTGAGGAAGATCTCTAAAATGCCGTCTGACCCTATGATTCTCATTTATCTCAAGTGCAGTTGGCATTTTTATCATTTCAAACCATCGTTCTTGACCCTGATTACATTCTTTAAATATAATGAACTTCTTGCTCCTTCCCCAAGTGCTACTCATCAAAATAAAGATGTAACAACATTACAAGGGTGATAAAGCACAAGCATCTTCTGGCACTATCAAGCATGCCAGCTGACTGCTATACGTATCTATGACTTTACAGTGGTCCTTGAAATGACATCAAGGACCTGGGAGAAGAAAGAGCTGTAGCAGAACAATGTTTTCCTTTCCAAACATCAGTCACCACAATCTGAGGAAACAGTAGCACTCAAGCTACAGCTGTGGTTTAAATTTTGAGTCCTGGTTATTCCCTTTTCTCTTACAAGGACATGGCTTTTACCTGGCAATTGAGCAACACAGATGTGATACTGTTGCCATGGGAAACATTCCCTAATCTCTGTACAAATGTTTTATGGTTTCAGGAAGATTTTTAATTCAAATTCTTTTAGGATGCTATAGTCATGGCACACCATGATTTCCAAAGAACTGAAAAATGAGGATCATCAATGAAGAGACATTTAGTGGGTGTAAATAGGATAAAATGAATTATTAAAAATGACAAAGTTAAACCAAAGTGGAAAATGTCATCGAATAAATACACGAGTGGGGAAAGATGGGCTTGTCCTGTGGTGAGGGATGACTGACAAGCAGGCTGTGTATTCCAATGATATGCTTGAGCAATCAAGAGAAAGTGAGGAAGGCACTTAGCATGTTGACATGGTGGACATGGTGGAGTCAAATAGGATGGTTGGGCATGGGAGCTGTATCACTGGAAGAAAGGCCCACATAGATGAAATCACTAAGAATCTGACTATGCTTAGACCCAAAATATGCATTTTAATAATTCAGTAATATCAATATTTTTCAACAATGTAATTTACAATACACTACTGACAAACAGGAATAGTTAAGTGGCATGCATCATAAATCTTAACACTGTTTTTTTCAAATTTATTACTCTGTTAGGGTCAATTATTTTTCTTTGTTGTTAAAAAGCTTTCCTTCAAGGAATTATTCATGCATACTATTGTCTTGCGCTTTTATTTAAAGGATTCTCAGTTATGCATGCACTCCTCTGAAAAAATGATGTCACAAAAACCTAATCATGACAGACTGCCTCTGGTATTAACTACCCATCTATATGTGGATGTATGTAAAACCCCACTTAAAAAAAAACACACACACACACAAAACACAAAACAGAAACACAGTGCAAGCACATTACTGTATTTTACAGCTAGGCCAACATTGTGCTTTTCCTGATACATTAAAAAAGGTGGAAGGAGAAGAAACACTGGAATAGAAAACAACAGATGAAATGTGATTAGGGCTTTAAAAGGTAATGCGGTTATAACAGGCTTATTTTTTTTTAATTGCAGCAAAAGATGGCACCACATACAATAAATCTCCCTTGACCACAGAAATCTGAATTGCAGTTCTCTAACATTAAACGCTTCATTAGTGTATTTTCTTCCCCTAATCATCTGTTCTCTGATTTTATTTGATTCCATTTATTAAAAAAAATGCACTATGGAAAAAAAAATGTCAGCCTTACTTGACACTCATGATGAAGCCTGGTACAGAAGACAGGAGTGCGGGAGACTTCAGATCTGTCTTCAATAAATCATATCTAAAATAACCCAGACGTTTCCTCCTTGCCACCCAAACCAGCCCGGACTATGCCCATGCCCCACTGGCTGGCCGCAGAGCACGCCATGATTCCAGCTTGAGGCTCCACTTCTGGTTTTAGTAACAGCCGGGAGCCAGGCAGGGTGCCAAAAAAAAAAAAAAAACCCAAAAGAAGAAGCAAGTGGCACCTGAATGTAGCCTCAGGCGATCTGATCTTTAGCTTAGGAAAACCAGCTCCTTCCCAAGGCTACTCGTCCAAGGTGGCAAATGCCATCAGCCAGAAGCCAGTCTGGAGGTCATGTGACACTGCCCGCCCTCGGAGAGCGCTCCTCAGCCTCCCACCAGGACCCCTAGCATCTTCCTCTTCGGCCCTTCCCCCCTCCCCGCAGCTCCAGCACAGGCAATGAATGGAGCGGTGCGAAAACGCCTCCGTGGGGACTCGCTCTGAGCATGCTCCGCAGCTCCGGGATCTAGGCAGGAAACACAGGCACCGCACACACCCACGTTAGCGCGCGCCCGTCCTCCCGCTAGCTCGCTCGCGCCCCTCCCGTCAACCCCGCCCTTCCCCCCGCCACCCCCAGACGCAGAGGTGGGGGCGGGGAGGCGGCAAGGGCTTCCCAGGGCGCGTGCGCGTGCAGGGAGCCTCTGGGGCCCCGGACAGTGTTTCGGGCCCAACCCCCCCCCCCCCCCCACCCTCCTCCTCCCCCTCCCGGCAGCGAACTCGAGCTCTCAGCCGCTCAGGGCCTCGCGACCGACCGACGCCCGGGGCACCATGGCCTCGCGGGCTCCCGGCCTGGCTCCTGCGCCTCTGCTGCGGCCGGTCACCCACCTGCTCTTTGACATGGATGGCCTCCTCCTGGGTGTGTAACTGCGGGCCGTCTCCCGCCCCGGCTGCGGCGCCGCGGGCTTTCCCTCTCCGGCTGCCTGGAGGGGGAGGGGGCCGAGGCAGGAGGGAGGGGGAGGGGGGGGCCGCCCCGGGGGTGGACTCTGGGGCTCGGCGCGGGCGGGGGAGGAGCAGGAGACCCTCCGCGCTCCCCCCCGCCCCCACCCCCGGGTGCGTTACCCGTGGAAACCCCCCACGTGCGAGGAAGCGCGCTCCCCTCTGCCCCGCCCCGATCGCAGCCGGGCCGGGCGGGAGGGGGCCTGAGCCGCAGGACGTGCTTGGGTCCGTGAGCCCCGCAGCCCCCCATCCCAAGGGACCCCCAAAACGCACCTCCCTTCCAGTTACCAGAAGTGCCCTGTCTGGGGAGCTGCGTGTGTCCACTCAGTCACCCACGAGGACTAAGTGACCGCTGGCGCGTGCCTCGCGGGGCGCTCACGGTCTCACCTGGCAGCAGAGGAGGAAACTGAGGCAGACACCGCCAGAAAGCCGCAGGCGGGATCGGAATAATACCGAGAGCCCGCGCCCTCGTCATCCCAGCTGCCCCACGGGTGACGATTGTGAGGGTAGCAGCGCGCGCTGTGCCTGGCATTGTGCCAAGCCCGGGACCAGGACTCTCCGCGCAGGCCCAGCGCACAGGGGAGTTCAATGACTTGTGCAGAGCCACCCAGATACAGTGTCTGAGGCCACATTAGAACTCGGGTCTGCCTGGCTCCACAAAATGACCTCGGACGTGTTAAGATTCCATAAACCATGCTGTCAGTCTTTAGTCAGCTTTACAGCCGGAAGGCGTCCCAAAAGTCTTAGTGCGTGGTCTTTAGTCAGCTTTACAGCCGGAAGGCGTCCCAAAAGTCTTAGTGCGTGGTCTTTAGTCAGCTTTACAGCCGGGAGGCGTCCCAAAAGTCTTAGTGCGTGGTCTTTAGTCAGCTTCACAGCCGGGAGGCGTCCCAAAAGTCTTAGTGCGTGGTCTTTAGTCAGCTTCACAGCCGG
>NW_027187361.1:4577136-4577288 GCF_028583685.1 Petaurus breviceps papuanus
CGTCCCAAAAGTCTTAGTGCGTGGTCTTTAGTCAGCTTCACAGCCGGAAGGCGTCCCAAAAGTCTTAGTGTGTGGTCTTTAGTCAGCTTCACAGCCGGAAGGCGTCCCAAAAGTCTTAGTGCGTGGTCTTTGGTCAGCTTCACAGCCGGGAG
>NW_027187361.1:4577298-4717298 GCF_028583685.1 Petaurus breviceps papuanus
TAGTGCGTGGTCTTTAGTCAGCTTCACAGCCGGGAGGCGTCCCCAAAGTCTTAGTGCGTGGTCTTTGGTCAGCTTCACAGCCGGGAGGCGTCCCAAAAGTCTTAGTTTGTGGTCTTTGGTCAGCTTCACAGCCGGAAGGCGTCCCCAAAGTCTTAGTGCGTGGTCTTTAGTCACCTTTACAGCCGGGAGGCGTCCCAAAAGTCTTAGTGCGTGGTCTTTAGTAAGTTTTACAGCTGGAAGGCGTCCCAAAAGTCTTAGTGCGTAGTCTTTAGTAAGTTTTAAATCTATAAGGTGTCCTAAAAGTCTCAGTGCATTTAAGCTTTTACAGCCATCAAAGCTTAAAACTGCACTAGAACTTTAATTGTTTCCACATATCCTGAAGAGTCTCCCTTGTCTTTTTAAAGCAAGTAACTATATGCAGGGAAAAAGATTCATAGGCTCCTTCTCTTAAACAAGCATTTATTAAGCAGGTTACTATGGGCCAGCCTCGATCATAGGATTTATGGCAGAAAGAGACTTTATTGATAGCAGAGTCAGTACTCGAACAAATTCCCCTCTCTCCAGTTCTGCTACACAACATTTTAGGTTGTGCCCAGGAGTGTGCTGGTAAATGTTTAACAACCAGCTTTCTGATAGAAAGGAGGATTCAAATCTTGCTCCCCGCTGACTTTATGCTGCTAGGCAAGTCACTTCACCTTTGGATCCTGAGGACAGGGACTGTGTTATTTTTGTCTCTGACCTGGGAACTTTGCCCAAAGGATAGGGACTGGACCTATGTTTTCATTGATGTTGGGAGCTCCCAAGTACATACAGTTCAACATTTTCTTACTAACTTAGCCTTGGAGTGTTACACAAGAATCACACAGGCAGCATGTTATCAGAGGCAAGACTTGACCCCAAGTCTTCCTGCTTTCAAGTCTGGGATCTGTATCCACTGGACTACCATATTTCTCTACAGTGTACATTGTAAACATTTGTTGAATTGATTTGAATTGGAAAATGAGGTAGTTGGATCACATGCTGTCTAAGGGGGAAGGAAGGGGAAAAGTATTTAGATAGTACTTACTGTGATCCAGGTGATGTTTACAAATGTTATTTCATTTGATCCTTACAACAACCCTGGGAGATAGGTGCCATTATTTTCCCCATTTCATCATGAATCAGGAAGCAGAGGCAAACAGAAGACAAGTTATTTGCCCAGAGTCACACAGCCACATAAGTGTCTGAGGCAAGATTTGATTTCATTTCTTTCTGACTCGAGATCTATAGCTCCTGCCATTTTGGGCCTAGCAGCATATATAAGGTTTCTTTTAAACCTAATCTCTTGTTATTGTATAAAATTAAGTTTCAAATGCTATGTGACTTGACAGGGTCACATCAACTACTTAAGTGACACTAAGTTTCAGAACCTTCCCTGGAACTACGGTCTACTGAATTCAGTATTCTTTCTTTTTTTTTTTTTTTAGTATTCTTTCTGCCATCCTATGAACATACACTTAAAACTAGAAAATCCTCTTTCATCTGTGATAAATAATTGGAACATTAATAATACATAATCAGTACTATGTTTTCTCTCCCTAAACTGGAAAAAATTATCACTAGCTGAACCATAAAAATAAACCCAAGGCCAAAGTGGAACTATAAACTGTGGAAGTTGGCTATTCCTATTTTCTGTTCTTGCATCCAAAAATGATACTTTGTAGGTTTGGAGAGGAGCATAAAACCATAAAAATATTAGAATGGGGGGGGGGAGGTGCCAGCTAGGTGGCCCAGTGAATAGAGTACCGGCCTTGGAGTCAGGAGGACCTGAGTTCAAATCTGGCCTCAGACACTTAACACAAAACTAGCCTTGTGACCTTGGGCAAGTCACTTAACCCCATTTGCTCTCCAAAAAAAGCAAAATAAAAAAAAAAAAAGGACTGGAAGGAACTTTTTGGGTCAGGGAATCACAGCAACACAACCAATATCAGAACCACATGCCCCTCTGTTATAATAGTGGTCTACTAGCCTTTTCTTGAATCCCAGTGAAGAGGGAAATCTTCATCCTGAGGCAGCCACTTCCATTTTTGGGCAGCTCTGATGGTTAAGAATTTTTTTCCTTACATTGAACTTATGAAATTGTATCTCTGCAACTTCTGTCTATTGTTTCTTCTTTAACCCCTTTTTAGCATGACAGCCCTTCACATACATGAAGATTGCCTTCACATTCCCCCATAATTGTTCACACAGATGATTCATTTGCTTCTTTGTAGATGACTTGCCTCCAGGTCATGTAGTTAATTGTGGAACCAAGGCTAAGAACTTAGGTCTTCCGATGCCATCCAATATTCTTTCAACTACATGTTTGCTTAGTACAACTAACCAAGCAACCAAAATAACTAATAACTAAATTACCAATAACTAAAATAACATTTATTGGTTATTAATAAGCCAGGAGCTTGCTTAGTAAGTACCTGCTGATAAAATAATCTCTGATAAAGATAAAGATTATAATAATATTTAAAACTTAAAAAGATTGTAATTGTTCTTTTGTACAAGGCGCTAGGGAGGTGTGTGTGTATGTATATGTATGTTTGTCTACATAGGCCCCTTTGAATACCACTATCTTGAGGGAGATATTTGTGGACATTAAAGTCCATGTTTAACTTTCGTGTTTTTCAGTTGTGTCTGACTCTTCTTCAAGACCCCATTTAGGGCTTTCTTGGTAAAGAGACTGGATTGATTTGCTGTTTCCTTCTCTAACTCACTTTCCAGATGAAGAAACTGAGGCAAACAGGGTTAAGTCACTTAGTGTCATACAACCAGTAAGTTTCTGAGGCCAGATTTGAACTCGGGAAGATGAGTATTCCTGCCTCCAGACCTGGCACTCTTATTCACTGTGCTACCTATTGGCTCTTCAGAGTCATTTTTGCTTTCTGTTGCTTTTTTAAAATTTATTTTATTTTTTTATTTTTTGCTTTTTGGAGGGCAATTGGGGTTAAGTGACTTGCCCAAGGTCACATGGCTAGTAAGTGTTAAGTGTCTGAGGTCATATTTGAACTCGGGTCCTCCTGACTCCAGGGCTGGTGCTCTATTCACTGTGCCACCTAGCTGCCCCTGGTTCTCATTCTTCTAAAAAATTTGCCTTGCTCCTATAAGGAGGATAACAAGGTAAAATCTATGAAGATGTTGATAATATAAGAAAAAAGTGACATTACCATGAAATATAAAGACATACTTCATGAAATAACCTCTGGCATGCCTGTATTTGTTGTCATTTTGGCCAACAGTAATCTTAATTGTGTTTGGAATAGAGTGCCTCCATATCTATACCTATTGAAATGCTTAAGTTTTTTAGGCTAAATGTCTTCCATTATAAGGCCTTCCCTGATCCCTCCAACAAGAAGTGATTTCTTGCTCTTCAGATCTATAATGACTCTTTGACCTTCACAGTGCCTGTCAGGGTCTGGGTTTTTTTGTCTTTTAAGTATTTCCTTTTCTACCCCTTCCAGTTTCTCTAGCCCCAGTGAACAGCAACAAAGGAAAAATCAAATCCTTGTAACAAATATTCATAGTCAAGTAAAGCAAATTCCTTCAATGGCCATGATAAAAATTTGTTATTTAGTTGTTCACTCCTGTCCTACTCTTTGTGACCCCCATGGAACATAGTACAGCATGCCAGGCCTCTGTCCTCCAAGGTCATGTTCGTTTTTTCCATGACACTGTTTAATCCTCTGCCATCCCCTTTTCCTTGTGCCTTCTAGCCTTCCAACAGCCAGCGTCTTTTCCAGTGAGTCCTGTCTCATCATTATATGATCAAAGTCTTTAAACTTCAGCTTCAGTATTTGACCTTCCAATGAATAGTCATAACCAAAAAAGGAAGAATAATTAGCAAAATTTCCAGCAGCCCAAATACCTCCAGTACCTGAAGTTAAGAGAGAGACTTCAGAGAGCATATTGAGTCCATCATCACCTCTCTGTCAGTAGGTAGATACCATATTTTATCTTTGGTCTTTTGGGGTAATGGCTTATAATTGCACTGATTAAAATTTAAAGTTCTTTATCTTTATGACATCGCTATTGTATTCTTCTGGTTCAGCTCATCAGTTCATACAGATCTTTCCAATTTTCTTTGAAACCCAGTTATTTGTGTTGTCTTATACCTATAGTAGATTATAATCTCCTTGGTAGCAAGTACTTTCTCACTTCCACCTGGTTTATTTTACCCCTTAGCCTAGAACTAAACCTTTAACAGAGTAAGTGCTTGATAGGTATTTGTTGAAGCCCTGGTAAAGCAGTGAAAAGATCCCTGAACTAGGAGCCAGGAGATTTGGGTTTAAATTCCACCTATAACACTAATTAATTCCGTGACTTTAAGCAATTCACTTAACTGCTTTGGTCTCCTTAGGTCTTGAATAAAGTGAGGGTGGTGGTTGAACTGTAGACTCTCTTAAGTTCTTCTACATTCTTGAAATCATGTGGTCTGTCAACAAAATTTGTCAGTGAATGTTTATTAAATGAGTGAAATTAGATAATCTGGAGAAGAAAAATCTGCTAAAATATGACATCAGACATTAACTAGCTGTGTGACCCTGACCAAGTCACTTAACCCTGTTTGTCTGAGTTGTCTCATCTGTGAAAATGAGCTGGAGAAGGAAATGGCAAACCACTCCAGTATCTTTACCAAGAAAACCCCAGGGGGAGTCAGGAAGAATCAAACACAACTGAAAAAAACTACTCAACAACAACAAAAAATGGAAATTATAATAGTGCCCAGATCACAGAGGAGTTGTATGGATAAAATTTAATAATAAAGGTCTTTGTAAACCTTAAAACACTTTATAAGTGCTAGCTATCATCATCACCATCATTATTTTACATAATTGACCTGCTTATTGCTAGTTAACCAAAGGCAAAGTGCAGGAATCCTCTGTTAATTCAGTACAAGAATTTGTACCTTCAGACTATTGATGAGCAACATCCTTACTGCCCCTGGGGAAAAATTCCACCTGTAGTTTTGGCGCTCCCAGATATGTTAATGTGGTTAGAGCTTGCCCAAATATATAAAATACGAAGTAAAATCTTCCTAATATGGATGCTGTTTAACAGTGATTCCCAGGGTTGCAAAGAAGGGCAGTGAAAAGAACACTCATTGGAGTTGAAGTCAGAGAACTCGGGTTAAAATCCTCCCCCCATTACAGATGAATTGTATGACTGGGAAAATCGCTTACTGTCTGTGGCCTACACTCGAGGTGGATGTACTAGATGGCCTCTGAAATCCTGTCTAGCTCCAGATTTGTCTTTTGCTACCTAAATAATGAAGGGATATGGTAAGATACCAAAAGAGATGGAAGTATGATGCCACGATATTAAATCTTTGAGAAATCATAGAGGGAGAAGAGTTGGGGGAGAGTGCAAATGTCTAAGTTCACATACATGGAAAAATGTGGAACCCCAAAACTATAGATGAGCAAGCTTGATGTTGATTCCTGGAAATAATCTTTAAACATCATTAGATAGTGGGTTTTGCTCACTTGGATAAGAATGTCAGCATCAAGTGATAGCTCTCGAGGAAAGTTGGGAAAAGGATGAATGCAGAGGAAATTTAGGTTATATATTTTGAGGAATATTAATAAAACTAATTTAAAAAGAGAATGCCTAGATTATGCATCATATTAACTTAACCAAATTTCTTTATTTCTTTTTTTTTTTTGGTTGAATTAGAAGCTTGATAGACCAGGGAAATGCTATAAGCAGTGTGTTTCTTGGCTTTTAGCCAGGAATATGACAGATTTTTTTTTTTTATATCTTTCTGGATAAGATGGTAAAATATGGGCCAAATACACAGGTAACCACCAATTTACCATTAAGTTAAATTATAATGATTATCTCTAAGTATGTTATTGAATATGGTAACAGTGAAAAAGGTGTTAGATCTGGAGCCAGAGGACTTGGGTATGAATCTTGACTATACTTATACTACCTACCTGTGTGACATTAGGTAAATCACTTAACCTTCCTGGACCTTAGTTTCCTCATCTCTAAAACTAATAATTGTAATTAGAGGACCTCTAGAGCCCTTTCCAGCCCTCGGTCTATAACCCTTTGATTCCATGAACTTAGAACATGTTTATCCATGTAATCAGTACAACAAAGGGTATTTAGGTGCCAAGGATGGCACAATAGCTTATTAAACTGTGGCCCTAGAATAATTCACTTGAGTTCTTGGTCTTAGGATCAGGGACCATATGGGACAAAAGAGATTAGGAAAAAGAATGAATTTATTTCCCCTTTCCAAGCCATGGGATTTAAGTAAAATTTTTAAATAGCTGGTTTCTATTTCAACCTTTTTTTTTCAGCAACCACTTCCTAGTGCCCCTCTTTCCAGGCATCAAGTACCTTTCACCCTGTTCTAAAACCTCTAATGTTATACCTGATGAAGGGTTTCCTGCTCCAAAATGACCAATTATCCCCTTAGCCCAAATTGAAGCTCATGGTAACTAATCTCATGTATTAGGAAGGATAGAATCTGATTAAAATCATTCTTTCTAATGGGTGAGTGATATAGTCAGTCTGTTAACATTGAACCTACTAGATGCATTTGTATTTTTTGAAGGGGAGACTTGTTATCCTAGTCTTAGATTTCTTATTCTTGGAATTTTAGGCAGCGTAATAATTTGTATTGAGAAAATGCAGGCAATGTTAAGGGAGACATTTTTAGATATAATGACTGGCATGTAGGTAGATTAATGTTTCCTGGCAATCTGCTGATAGGGTTAGCAATTCCAAACTTTCTTGGTTAGTCAACAAATATTTGTTGTGTCCTCCGTGTACTAAGTGTTGGGGAGTCAGAAAAATGCAACAGTTTCAAACTACCCTCAAAAAAGCTCATGTTCTAATGGAGAAGATAAGTGATATTTCTGCTTTTCATAGATTTTTTTTCTTTATCCATTTCTGAACCTTCATGTTCTCTGAAAGCTGTTTTAATTTATTTTCTTCTACCAGTTGGTTTTTATGGCAGTAGAAGCAGGGCCTCTAGATATGGGAGTAGGCTCAGAATTGATACAGTGTGTGGGGTTTTTGTAAGTTGTGGCTATTGCAAAGTCAGTTTTTCAGGTCCCCCTACAGGTGATTTAGATATCCTCTGTGATGATAGTGGTTCAGTGAAAGTAGAGCTGATAACAGTGAAATAGCACAAAGCTCATATCCTTGTGCGGTGGTAGAGAGAGTTCAAAGGTAAAAATTACCAGAGAGCCCAGCCTGTTTCTCAGTGGGTGAAGCTTTATTATAGTCACAAAAGCAAATGGAACCAAGCAGTGTCACGAGGCACCTGGTTGGTTGGGTGGACAGGGAATGGGGGGCTTGCTTATATTAGAGCTGAAGGGGGAGTGACTTATGGAAATTGGCTATGATGATATGATTTTTGTGCTATGCAAGCAAAACAAGATTTGCACGTGACTTTCTGGGTCTTCCAGGTGGCTATATTGGAACAACTATACATTCACTCTCTGGAGTCCCTTATTATCATATTCATGAAATGTTAATGGGGGCTTTGACATCTCCTAAGTTACCATCAGGCAGTGAGAAGACTCATTGAACTTGCTTGGTCTTGGGAAAGTCCCTAGACTACAAGGTTGCTGGTGAATAGGTTGGGCCACTAGTGAAGTGGTTGCCTGCTCAGTATATGGGGGAAAGGGTGGGACCTATCTTCAGTACTTTTAACAGTTTTTTAAAAGGATGTCATGCTTATGGAACTTAAAATTTGATAATATAACCAGTTATAAATTTCTCTATTAAAATGTAAACTTCTTAAAGACCTATATTGTGACACAACTTTGTATCTCCCTCAGCATTTAGTATGATTTCCTTTCATAAAGAAGGCACTGAGTCTATATTTATTGAATTTAATTGAGAGGGGGATATCTGGTATGATCACAGAATCAAGATTCAAACATCTTACTAGGCTTAAGCAGTAGGCCTACATAAAGGAAACATTGTTGTTAAGAGTCAAAAGCAGCATGTAGTAGAAAAAACATAGGATAACCTAGTTTTGAATTCCAGCTCTATGTACCTACTCTTCTGACTTCCGTGAATCTTTTTGCTCTTGTCTTATGACATGAGGGAACAAGATTAGCGGACTTTTAGCCTCCCTTCCCCTCTAAATCTGTGATGCTGGGTTCCTACTCTGGGTGTCATTGTGTTAGGTGTTGGAAATGGAAAGACAAAATGAAAAACAATCCTTGCTTTCAAGGAGTTTATATTTTACCTACAGGATAAACATTTGTACAGATGAGTAAGTACAATATGATTTGAAGAGGAGAAAGCACTAATGAGAATAACCGAAAAGCTTCCTGTAATTGGTAGTAGTTCAGCTGTCTTAAAGGAAGTGAAGGATTCTCCAAAGCATGACTGAATAGGGTGCCCATTCCAGGCTTATGGAAGCAACAACCTGTTCAGAGATGGTGACAGGAAATGGAATTCTGAATTGGAAGAACAGTAGCTATGTTTTACTGGAATGTAGAGCATGTGGAGGGGAGCAACATGAAATAAGTAGAGAAAGGTACCTCAAGTGAGATTGTGAGGGTCTTTACTTTAAAGTCTCAAATCAGGAGATTGTATTCTATCCTAAGCGTAACGGGACCATTGCAAATTCTTGAGCAAGAAGTAACATGATCAGGACTATGTTTTAGGAAGATTTATTTTGGTAGTTGTGTGGAAGATGAATGCAGGGGCTGTTGAAGTAGTCTAGACAAGAACTGATGAGGCTATGAACGAGAAGGATGGGTGACCCTATGAATTGATAATAGGGGCTCAGTTGAATAGATATTTAGCTAGAATCAACAAAACTTGTAAACTGATTAGATACTAAGGTGGTGAGGAAGACTCATGATGATTTTTCACAAAAATAGGGAACTTTGATACAAAGTATGGTTTATAGGGAAAGATAATTCTGGGTCAGTCACTTTCTAGGTGGAGAAGTCCAGCAGGCTTTTGGTGATGTGTGATTTCAGTGCAAGGAAGATGAAGATTTCTCTATGGGTTTGGAAGGAACTAATTAGAGATGATAATTGAATTCATGAGAGCTAGTGAGACCATAGAGAGAGGACAAAAATAGAGAAGAGGATCCAGGACAGAGCCTTATGATAATTAGGAAAAGAATATAGAAGGAATGGTAAGATGTAGGAGATCTTGGATAAAACACTGTTGAAGAAGCCTAGGGAGGAGAAACTATCCAGGAGTGGGTGGTTATCAGTGTCAAAGGCTTCATTGAGGTCAGGAATGAGGAGGACTAAGGAAATGCTAACCAATTAGGCATTTAATAGATCCTTCAGGAACCTTGGAGAGAGCAGTTTTAATCCAGTGACTAGGGCCAAAGCTGAATTCTAAAGGGATTGTAATGTGAGTGGGAGTTGAGAAAATGGAGGCTATGCATGTAGATGGCCTTTTCTTTCTTTACTTTTTTTGTTGAGGCTGTTGGAGTTAAGTGACTTGCCCAGGGTCACACAGCTAATACATGTCAAATGTCTGAGACCAGATTTGAACTCAGATCTTCCTGACTCCAGGCCTTTGCTCTGTCTACTGTACCACCTAGCTACCCTGTAGGTGGTGGCATTTTCTAAGAGTTTGTATGGGATAACAGCTTGAGAGAATGTTGATGTAAAAAAAAAACTGGGATTTTTAAGTGAATGAATGCTCAGTATGAGTCATAATTTAACATGGCACCCCAAAAAGGGGTGTGATTTCAAAATCTATTAGGAGGGCATAGTATTCAAAAGGAGGGCAATGGTAGATCCACTGTGCTCAGCCTTGGTCAGCCCATGGCTGGAGTATTCTCTTCGGGTTGCTTCATTTTATAAAGGACATTGTTAAGCTGGGATATGTCTAGAGAAGGGTACCAAAGATGTTGAGGCCATATCATATAAAGATTGGTTGAAGGAACTAAAAATGAAAGAGAAAACTTATTGGGAAAATAATAGCCATCTTTAAATACTGAAAGGTCTGAGTTCCGTTTAGCCTAAGAGGGCAAAACTAAGTGAGGTGGATAGAAGGTGAAGTGAGGCAGATTTAATTCAAAGAAGGGACAACTTCTAGTTACCAGAGCTGTATGACAGTGACTTAGGAAGTAGTTGGCTCGAGTTCTTCAAGTAAAGACTGGATGTGACTGTTCATTAATATTATAGACATATTTCTGATCCTTTAGAGTTGGGCTAAATAAATGACTTCTGTGGCCCCTTCACATGTTGAGATTCTGTGATTTCTTGTATATGCAAATATAGTAGCTTCCATGAAATAAAATCTTTTGTGATTAGAAAATTCCTTCACTCTAGAACTTGAACAAGATTTCACATTGCTGACAACTTGCATCATGACTGAAATAGTGGTTGTTGTATGTTTTACGGGGTTTCACGCTCCCACCTTGACTGGTTCCAGTTGTGTTGTTTTTTTTTTTGGTAATTTCAGTGAGGTATCATTTGAAATGTGTTTGCTTAATAGGGATGGCAAAAAAATTTGATTGTCAGGAATCTGTATTCCTCTCGCTAAGGAAACGGGGTTAGTGTTTGTGATTGCTATTGTCTCTACTATTTGGAAATGCCATTTGGTGAGAGGCAGGGCGGTGTAGTTGGAAGGATAATAGTCAGTTGAGAGAGACCTTACCTTAAACTCTACTGACACTAGTCATAATCATGGGCGAGTTATTTAACCTTCTGAACCTGTAAAATGGATGTGATGAATACTATTGTGTTGAAAGAAATGAAGAAAAAGATATGGAAAGATTTACATGAACTGATACAGAACGAGGTAAGCAGAACTGAAAGAAAAACTTACAGCATCAGTTTTATAAAAATGAACAATTTTAAGACTTTTAAAAAATGTTTGAGAATGAAATTAGCAGAACCAAGAGAACAATCTGTACAGTAATAACATTGTAAAGACAAATAGTATTTGAAAATGTAAGAACTATGATCAGTACAATAACTGATTTTAGAGGAATGATGATAAATTATACCATACTATAAATATGCTTATGATAAAACACACTATATAAAATATACTGCCCCTACGTATACTGATGATAAAATATACTAAATATACAGAGAGGTTATGGATTTAGGAAACATGATGAGACCTACATATTTCAGTATACTGCTACTGAGGAAATGTTTTGTTTGACTGTGTGTATTTATTATAAGAATTTTGTTTCATTTTCTTTTTTCAGTGGAGTGGGGGTGGGAGAGAAAGGAAAATAGATTTTTATTAATTTTTTTTAAAGAGTGGGCACTGCTATGGATGTGAAATGTTGCATGTACTTTCAGATGACTGTCCCTGTAATACCACTTGTATTTTGTTACAAGAGACTTCTAATGAAGTATGAATAATCTTTAAGTGTATGTATTGTAAAAATAAAACATATTATTAAAACTTTTTTATAGCTATAATAACCTTGTGCAAGTCACTTAACCCCAATTGCCCTGCCTTCCCCCCTGCAAAAAGAAAAAAAAAGCTAGAGCTTCCTATTTTGAATGGTCCTTGGGACTGGAAAGGAAGCTCATAATAACATTAAAAATAATTTCTTAAGAAATCTTTTGGGAGAAACCACTACTTTATCCTTTTGATTTTTTGATAAATGTTTACAATTTATCATATTCTCCTTATTACCTCTAACTTCCATTGTAAACTTGTCTCTTTACATTTAAAATCCTTTAAAACTGGTTCCAGCCTATCTTTCTGGACATAAACATTATTTGCCTTCACACACTCTGTTGTCCAGCTGGCCTTCTTGCTGTTTCTTACTTACCCATCCTTCATGCCTTCTTACAAGTTTTTTCTATATCTAGAAAATACTACCTTTTTCACTCCTACCTCTTAGAATCCTTAGTTTGCTTCAAAACTCAGTTTAAATGCCATGGCCAACATGAGAAACATGAGACACTGCCTGGTTCCCCTCCCTCACCACCTTGTGGCTCCTCCAAGATTACCAGGTATTCATTTTGCATGTGTGTCCTGTTTTTATTTAAAAATGTATATAATTTACTCCCTGATAAACTGTAAGTTCCATGAGAGTAGGACTATTTTGATTTTGTCTTTGTATTCCCTGAGGGGTGTCCTAGCCTAGTGCCTATTATAGATACTTACTAATTGCTTGTTGGATTGATTAAAAGCCAAGTCAGCCCCTTAGATGGCTCATTAGTATTGGAATTTTAACATGGAAATTCTCTTCACACTTTGGGAGCACAGTTTGGCAAATTCCTCTTTAGTTAGTATGTTGATTAAACCTGTTAGTGACCATAATTAGCCAAGCCTTTCATAGTCTTGTAAATATCTGAGAGGCTTATGGGAGCTGGTAGCTTTTTAATGTGAAGTTGCACCATCTTTCAAAGCCTATTACTAAGATGTTGTGCAAAAGATTTTTTTTTCTCTGAAATGAAAATGTCATCCCAGAGAGGTTGTTAGAAACTTATTAGGGTTCCCTGTGCTCCATAGAAGAGAAGTCCTGGCTTTCCTTGTAACCTGTTTCTAAGTAACAGGAGTGTGTTGAGGGGTTCCCAAGTGTCTTCTAGATCTATATTTTCTTATGGTGATCCTACTTAAAATGGTTGCCTGCTCAGTGTGATTTAAATAATGACCAAAAGCCAGATGCAGGGTGTCCTAGTGTGGTCTTGGTACAGTTTTAAACTTAAAATTTCTGGGACACCCTGTATTTGGCTTGCCACAGTGCCTGAAATTCACCACGAGAGCCATTGTTTTATTTTAAGGTTTTTATCTTCAGAAACTCCTTTGTAAAGTGTAAAGGCCAGGAGATGAGGAACATTAATCCAGTTGTCCATCTTTTAACACCTGTAGGAATTAGCTGATCCACTTTCTTTCAGTGTAAAAGCTAGTTGTGAGAGAACGTGACACAGAATAGGTTCTGATGAAGAACTTTAGAACTTAGGTGAGGCATGGAAGTAGGAGGCTCTAGGCAACTGGAAGAATCATGAGAACAGACGTTTATAATGCAATTTAAGTTATCTCATATGATACTTACAACAGCCTGATGAAGTAAGCACTAGAGATGGTATTTTAAAGATGAAGAAACTGAGGTTTAGAAAGGTTATGTAATTTGCCAGTAAGTGTCAGAGACATGATTCTAACCTAGGTCTTTCCACTTCATAACACAGCAAAGTCTTAAGGCTCAAGTGGACCAAGCCTGAGTTCCAAGTGGAAAGACAAACTTTCTTCACTCCTCTCTCCACTCTGCTTCTGACTGTCTTAAACTTTTCTACCATGTCTCACCTGCCTTCTCACCCTGGTAGAGCTTTTGTCCCTAAAGCTCCATCTTTCCTTTGGTGATTTCCCACTGGAACCTCCATTTTGAGGAAATGCCCAGGCTAGCTATCTTTCCCTTCCCTCCCAGCTCGCCTTTTGACTCTGGATTTTGCCACCACACCCCCACTCCCCATCTCCCACTTTAGCTCCCTGTTATGTGTTGCCTTTCCCAATTAGAATGCTAGCTCCCTCAAGACAGGGACTGTCTTTTTTGCTTGGATATGTATTCCTAGCACTCAGCACAGTGCCTGCTGCATAGTGGGCACTTAATAAATGCGTGTTAACTTTGCTTATTGATACCAAAGTGAAAAGAATAAGAATCAGGCTTAAGGACCAGCTTGGGTCAGAGTAAGACATAAAAATCACATCCTTAGAATAATTTTTCAGATTTTATAACTATCCCACCCAGTTAAATGAGCTCCAATCTCTCACTCCATCCTTTCTCGGTAACTGGTTTTGCGATTTGGGGAAGGGTCTGGAAGTCACATATCCCACATCCAGTCTATTGCCAACGCTTGTCAATTCCAACTTGACGACATCTCTTGCATGTGCCCCCTTCTTTTCTGATAGTTGCACTACCCTGGTTCTGGCCCTCATTTCCTCACACTTGGCCTATTGCAGCCAGCCTGCTGGTTTGTCTACCACTAGTCTGTCCCCATTCCAGGCCTTTCTGCATTCAGTCACTAAGGTGATTTTCTAAAGCACAAATCCGACCGTTTTCCCACCCTGCTCATACTCCAGTGACTCTCTGTCACCTCCAGGATTAAATACAGCATCCTCTGTTTGGCCTTCAAAGCCCTTCATGTCCCCCTCCCCCAACTTTTCCAAGTCTCTTCCACCTTAATGTATCTTAAGTTATCTTAAGACATCTAAATAGTTCTGACTTCATCTGTCTGTTGTTGCCGCCATGAGATCGTGAGCTCCTGCAAGGCAGACTCTGTCCTTTGGTTTTCTTTGTACCTGCAGTGCTTAGCACAGTGCCTTGCTCATAGCAGGCATTTAGTAAGTGCTTATTGACTGACTACATGTGTTTGTCTGAGATGTCATTCAATAGTTTAACAGTAATAACCGACTCTGGTAGTTTCAGTTTCAGTTTTGGAGTTTGTATGGAACATTAAAGCATCACTCAAATTTCTCTTGCTACGAAAAAATAAACATTAGGATTTTATTAAATCCTAAAAGTTTTGCTCCACCCATACTTCTCAGTCTTATGACACTTTAGTGTGTCCTTAAACATTTAATTTGTTCACTTATATATTTTTTCTCCCCTTTATCTTGATAGGTGCATGTGCCCCATGTCTTCAAGTTGTAAGTGCACAGTAGTCTCTAAATCACTCTTTCTAGATATATGGAGGCCTGCAGTAGCCCCCAGAGATTTGCTATATCTGTTAATACCTGCACCCAAAGTCCTTGTTTTCTTGTCAAGTATAGCTATGTAAAATAGATTGTCCTTGTTGATTAGTCGTTTCAGTCATGTTTGATTCTTCATCAATTGAAGAACTGAGGCAAACAGGGTTAAGTGACATAATCAGTCAGTAAAGTGTCTGAGGCCAGTTGAAATCAAGAAGATGAGTCTTCCTGACTTCATCATGCCAAGCATTCTATCCACTGTCACCTAGCTGCCCATAAAATAGATTAAAGGAAGTTAAATCTCTTATTTAGCCCTTATGAGCTATTAGTGTATCCTAATGAACCAGGTGAAATACCATAAATGCCTACCAACCAAGCATTTCTTTGTTGTTTTTTCCTTAATAGTATTTTTCCCCAATTACATGTAAATATGGTTTTCAGCATTCATGTTTGTAAAGTTTTGAAATCCAAATTTTTCTCCTTTCCCCCTCCCCAAGAGAGCAAGCAATCTGATATAGGTTATATATGTACAATCACCAAACATGTCTTTGTTCAGAATTATCAAGATTTATAACATTTTTGTTGGGCCATTTCAGGTTTATGTTGAAAGCTGCTAGATTCTGAAATTCAGAGAAAAAACATTCTTCTTATCAGTCTTGCTATCTATTGTTTATGTTAGTCACGTATCAAAAAGTATCAAAAGATACTCTTCCTCAGCTTATACAACAATTACTTTTGTGCAATAAATATTTTGAGGCACTTACCAAAAATAAAGACTACTTAATGGCTATGATTAATGTAGTTAACACTTTATTTTTTTTTGAGGGGGGAAGACAAGGCATTTGGGGTTAAGTGACTTGCCCAAGGTCACACAGTTAAGTGAGGAGTGTCTAAGGAGTGATTTGAACTCAGGTCCTCTTGACTTGGGCCAGTGCTCTATTTACTGTGCCACTTAACTTCCCCCAACTTTATATTTTTTTATATTTTAGATGCCACCATCTTTCAAAGTCTTATATTGCTTTAGCATTTCACATATGGTATTTATAGGGATGTGTTTTGTTTTCTGTTCAGATCATTTAGCATTATCTACTGGTTTATAAATTCTTGGAGCAGTGTGTGTGTGTGTATGTCTGTTTAGAAACTCTGAATGGGCTAGAGAAATCTGGGGCATAGTGAATACTTGGATGACCTGGCTTCAAGTATTATCTTTGATAAGATACCAACTTTGTGATTCTAGGCAAGTCACCTAACTTCTCACAGGGTCTAGGCAGCTGCTCTTTTAAGACTGAGTTGCAGAGAAGGTACCAACTTGCATTGGTAGAAGGAATTTTCTCAACAGATCTCACCTATGTCATTTGTCCTGGTGCTTGCTGGTCTTGAAACAAACAAAACAAGTTGGATTTGAGAGCTATAGCGTCCCCCTTAAAACTTAAAGCTAAGCACCCCTAGCTCCTTTAGTTCATCTTCATATGATATGATTTCAAGTACCCTCACTATCCTAGTTTCCTTCCTCTGGGAATGTTGTAGTTTTTTTTGTTGTCATTTCAGTCACGTCCAATACTTAAGAGACCCCATTTAGGGTTTTCTTGAGATACTGGAGTGGTTTTCCATTTCCTTCTCCAGCTTATTTTACAAATGAAGAAATTGAGACAAGCAGGGTTAAGTGACTTGCACAGGGTCATACAGCTAGTAAGTATTTTAGTATGCAGTGGAGATATAAAAATAAAAACTGCATCATCCCTGTTCTGAAGGAAGAGGAAAACAACATGAACCTGTAGAATTATAAGCTAAATAAATAAAAGCTAATTGGGGAGAGGGAAAGTATTAGCAGCTGTGGAGACCAGAGAAGGCCTCATGTGTAAGATAATGCTTGAGGCACTCACTGAAATAAACTAGGGATTCTTAGATGCCTTGGGAAAATGGGGTATCTGTTTTCAGTGACTTCAACCACAGAGCATTAGGGATAAGCCCCAGTGATGCCTAGTTTCACTTAGTAATCTATTATGAATATAATATTCAAACATTTACCTAAAACCCTCCTCAGATTAATTTATATTTAGCGCCTACATCATTGTTGGTTATCAGTTTTTATGTTTATTAGCAGCTATATGAAATAGTACTTCCTTTTATTTTCTTTACAACTCTCTCTTTCAGACTTTTAAGGGACGTCCTTGGTGTTATACAAGGTTGCATGCTTCTAAAAAGTAGTTTTCTCCAGGCACTAAAAAAATGACAAATGTGTAATTCTTACTGTGGATTTATGAGGCTTATAGGTTTTATTATAAATATAAGAGCTTCAGAATGAGAAGTGCAGTAGCTTACAAAACATGTACCATCAAAGTCCTAGGCTGCTGTCAGTGATTTTTGTTGGATTCAGGTGTTACCACAAATGTTACATGAGAGTTTCTGAGGCTTTCATGTGTTTTTGAGGAGTGTGTTAAGACAGTGGATTTCCCTAAGCTTCCAACTGAGTATAGATTCTTGTATCTCCTGTATCTGTAATGCTGCCCTAAAAGAACTTCATATTAATGGCCCGAAAGTGTTCTTCATCAGAATCTTAGAGAACTATGTAAATAAAAAAAAAAAAAAACCTCAAACTCCCAAAACTGAAAATTTAAGTGTGGGCATTTCATCCAACTTACGGGTTTTGGTGTCTTGTTGAGGACTCTTGAAAAAAGTTATCTCTTTGAGGCTAAGGTACTACTGAATAGACTTGTTCTTTTTTTGAAAGCAGCATCTAGAGTTCAACACCTTTCTTGTTAAACCAGTTCATCTGACTTCAAAGTTAAGGGCACCTTGCCTTTTAAAATCACTTGCTTATTATTTGAGCAACACAGGTAGCCAGCCTTTGGAAGCTTTCAAAATGTTTCCACTGAACTTTCCTATAGCCACGTGGCTAAATCCTGCTAGGTTAGATAAATTCACAAGTGACACACCTGTAATAGGTTAAAAAGAGATGAGGAATATTCAGGATAACCTTCTGAAGTTGATAATATGGAAAACTACCATGTTCTCATAAAATACCTTTGGCTATTACTGTTAGAAGTAGGTTACTTGTCTACAGTAATGGTCTCCAAGCTTTTTTGACCAATTACTCCTATCAGTAATTTTTTTTCCTGGCAAATGTGGACGACAAAGGGGAAGTTGTCTTTTTCCCAGTGTCTCCTATGCAACTGTTGCCCTATATAGGTGATGCCTGTCTCAGGAGGGGAAAAGTTGAGAGCTTCAACTGCTGGGGAAGGCAGTTGAGTGGGAAAGTATTAGACTAAAATTGTTGTTGTATTGGGGACAAATCTCATGTTTGGCTAACTTGGAAAAGATGTAGTGTGACTCATCTCTCTTCTGCCCAGGTTGGTTTATTATGTATGTCTTGGAGTCCTACTATGCCCTCCCTCCCCTTTGGAGACCATTGCATCTCATTAAGCAGACTCCATTGCCTTTCTTAAATAGTCAAAAGGAAAACTTAGAGTATACTAAAGTGAATTGTTAACTAACTGAGCTTTACTAAGCAGTGGAACTCTGAGCCTCTTGTTAAGGAGAGTGCTATTTGCTGAGAAAGCAAGTAATGTTTTTATTGTCATGGAAGACTCTTAAAGCGAGCTAACCATCATCAAGGCAGGGATAAGTTTAAAGTGTGAGGTATCTTCTTTTTAAGGGCAAGAATAGAATATTATAAATAGGGAAAGGCACTGTATTTATAGTGGGACAATATATTTATAGTCAGAAGAACTTGATTTCAAAACCACCTCTTATACTTAATAGCTGTGTGACTCTGGGCAAGTCACTTGATGTCTGTGTTTTAGTTTCTTTCCTCTTAGGCAGCTAGTTAAGCATAGTGTATGAAATGCTGGATTTGGAGTCAGGAAGACCTAAGTTCAGATCCTGCCTGAGATACTTGCTAGCTCTGGGTAAGTCAGTAACCTCTCATTCACAGAGCTTTTGTAAAGGATCAGTTGATACATTTGTAAAGCTCTTAGCATAGTAGATGCTCTGTAAACCTTTATTCCCTTCCAGTTCCTCATTCCCTTGATGCATTTCCACATCTGCTGAATAAGTGTTGGACTTGATCTCCAATGTTCCTTCCAGCTCTAAATCTTTTATCCTATGCTACAGACACAATTAAATATTAACTTCATTGATTATTTCTTGATATATATGTTATATATGCGTTTTCCTGAATAAGATCCTAGGTCTGAAAGGGAATTTGGAGGGCATCAGTTTCTACAGCTATAAAAATGTTGGGGTTGGACTAGATGATATCTGTGGTTCCTTGTTGCTCTAAATTTCTGATACTAGTACAACCTCCTCATTTTACAGATGAGGAAAATAAGATTCAGGTTAACTGAAATAACTTGCACAAGCTAATGCAGATAGAAAAAGGCTGTATGAATGAGATATGCTTCTTTATGATAATGGATCACTTTTAATAAGTTTTTTTTTCTAAATTTGGATGTCAGAATTAATTTAGTTTGTGTTTTCTTGAAGAACATGAACTTTTGATTTGTTACCCTCTTCATTTTAATAAAATGAATCATCCAAAATGTTTCATAGTAAAATGTATCATTTTTAATAAAAAGATGATTTAAAAAATTAAACTATCATCTTTTAGGATAAATTATTCTCAGTACAGTGCTTTTCATACAGTAGGTATTTAATAAATGTGTGTTGAATTAAACTAATTTGGCCAGACTTGCTAGTGTACAGAAAACTTAACCCTGGGAATAATTACTTTGCAAATTAAGAAAATGGTATACAAAGTAACTAAGTTAAGTTAATGAAAGTTACCTCTTTATAATTATAAAACTTTTGTCATTGAAACATTAGTTTATGGGGTGTGGGGAGCAGTCTAGAAGGATATCTAACTCAAATCTTAAAAAAGTCAAACTAATGTTTGCTAATTCTGCTTCCAGGGATACATAGTACTTTATAAAAACATATTGTAATAGTAGTTACTCGTTTAAATCCACTGTCTCAAAATTTTTTATTTTTGAAATTAAATAATTTAAAATATTCATTAATTTAACTAATTTAAGGAAATGAAATCCCTAGGGTAGGACACAAAAAATATCATCACATTGGTATTGACCTGAGATTGATATTGATCTACTCAGTCTTCCACCCTCCTTTATTCTTAGTTTTTGCTAGCTATTGTGATCTCTAGTGTCAAACTCAAATAGAAACAGATCTCTGTGGGTAAATATTGACTTAGAAAACCATGAATTGACATTACATTGTATTTTCATTTATCTTATTAAACATTTCCCAATTACATTTTAATCTGGTTGGACCACACTGGTAATTGCTCAAACCTGTGAGTCAGAATTTGTCACCCTGGTCAATATTAATCATTTCTTTCCTTTTTTTTTTTATTTTTGAGCCCATGACATAATTGTTAAAGTGATCCAGCCATGTAGGAGTGCATATGTCCAAAAATCCACCAGGCCAGCCAACTATATGTATGTCCATTTCTTGGCCATTGTGTATGTCTTAATCATGGTGTATATAAACCAGTGTTCTACTTTAACCAACTGCCCTTTCCCCATCCTTGCTATATATTTCACCATTATTTTCACCACCCCAGGACTATAATTAAAAAAAAGAGAGAGAGAAAATAAAGTGAAAAATTCTATGCAGATTTTTATTATGTACCAAAGTCCTCCTAGGACAGTAATTTAAATGCCTGGCATGAAGTAGTTGTATAATCAAAGCCTGTTGGTTGATTGATTCCTGTGTAGTAATTATGTGCATTGAATGGCATAGTACTAAATACTTAAAGGCAATGTTAATCAAATCTTGAGGAGAAATAGATTGCAAAACTGTAATAGTTGAAAATCTTAGCAAGTTCCTTTCAGACCTAAATAGATCTAACAAAACAAAACAAAACAAAAAACAAACAGGTAAAAAAAAAAAAAGCAAGAGAGAGGGTAAGAACCTGAATAGAATTTTTAAAAATCTAGATATTCTAAATTTCTGGTGATTACAATGTGGTAATAGAAAGGCTTATCTATATGTATTAGCTTTGTGTGATACTGTTACAAAATTGTCAAGGAAATAAAATATCAATAGATGTAGAGAAGATAAAATATAAGCCTCTTTCACTGACCATACCAAAATAAAATAATAGATATTTGAAGAAATGGTTCAAACTTAAATGACAGTCTGTATAATAACAAAGAATATGTGGGTCTAATGGTAATGGGGATTTGAAGATCTTCCCTACTTTGAAAGTAAACTCTGCCCCTTAATAGACTGAATATAATTACATGGAACCTGTGGTGGGAGGAGTTCGGTGGAGGGTGGAGCAGAGCCCACAGGAAATTGGTAGTCAGAGCTAGAGAGACAATGGGAGAGAGAGGATGCTCAGACAAGGAGATAAATAGAGTCATGAGTAGAAGTTGTTTTTTTGCCACCTGCTAGGACAGGTAGACTTGTGTTGATTTGTGGAAAGGCTAAAGGATGGTGTGGATCTCTGCTACATTGTGGTACATTAACTTCTATGTTGCTATGATGGGTTTGGTTTCCTGGTATTGGGATTTGGTTTTCTGGTGTATGAATAAATGTTTTGCTTCTGTCTTCTATATGGAGAGTCTCCTATATTTTGTGATTGAGCACCATGTGGCAATATTTATAGTCACGGTTGATGCTGTAAATACTGCATTGGCACTACAGTGAGTCATAATAAATCATAGAATAGATATATGTAATGGATATATTTATATTTTATATATATATTTATATATATTTATATTTATATATTATATGTAATGGATATATTATAATTACGTCAAAGAAAATGACAGCAGAAATTCATCATACGGTAACCCTTCAGTCAGGAAAAAAACTTAACGCTTCTTTACATTTTCATTAGCAATAGCAAGGGGAAAAACTGATCAATATATTGGATTTTAAAATTAAGATAACTAGAAAAACAATAAAAAGACTCCAACTAAAAACAAAAAATAGAAAATTTAAATATAGAAGCTTAATTACAAATAAAAACCAACAAATATCAACTTGGTAAAGGTTAGACTTGGAAGGGGAGGAGTTGTGTTTTTCTTCAGATTTGATTTTAAAGAGTAAAATAGACACCTAATTAGTTAATTTAAGAGAGGAAAACTAAATTGTCAAAATTGAAAATGAAAAATAATTCACAATAGATGAAAGAGAAATAAAGAAAATTATTAGAAATTAGCCCAAGCATATGCCCATAAAACTGATACATTAAATGGAATTTGTAGATAGATAAAAATATGAAATTTCCAAATTTATAAAATATGAAATAGATCTTAACTAGTCCAGTTGCAGAAAAAGAAATCTACAAGTCAAAGGAACTCCTGAAAACTTTTTTTTTTTAATTTAGGACCAGATGGGAAGTAACTGTGGGGTAAAAAACAAAACGCATTAAATTTGTTTTTTTTTTTTAAAGTAATATTCTTTCCCCTGTCAAAATAGAGAAGGTTGGTATGTGTCTGGTAAATGCTGTCTTACATTATCATTACAGTGAATAAGTTGAAATTGCGGTTTTATATTTTCCTTTTTAAAGTTATATTTAGTGATCACTTCCAGCTCAGACTTACTTCTCTTTCATCCTATATTTTGTTAATCTCCTTTATCCTAGTGATTATTGAGCTAATTAACTTCCTCCACTTTTATGCCATTGCATTCCATGCTACCTTTATGCTCCTAAAAAGTGCTAACTTGTTCTAATTGTACATTTATACAGTTTTTCCCATCTTCTTACTCAAACTATACATGTCAGACCATTACCTTTTCTAAATATTTTTTTTCCATTTTAAAAAACATTTTTAAGTTTTGAATTCCAAATTCTCTCCCTTCTTCCTCTTATTCTTCCCCTCCTCCCTCCTGAGAGGGTAAGCCATCAGGTATGGGTTATACATAAGCAACTATGTAAAACATTTCCATATTAGTCATTTTGTACAAAAAGACCTGAATAAAAGGTAAAAAATGGAAGAAAGGAAGTGAAAAATAGCACACTTAGTCGGTGTTCAATCAGCATAGTTTTTTCCCCTCTGGAGGTCAATAGTATGCTTCATCACTTTGGGATTGTCTTGGATCATTGTATTACTGAGAATGTTCACTTCATTATATATCAGTTCATGTAAGTCTTTCCAGGTTTTTATGAAATCATCATGCTTGTCGTTTCTTATAGCACAGTAATATTCCATTACAATCATATACCATGTCTTGTTTAGTTAGCCATTCCCCAATTAATGGGCATCCCTTTGATTTCCAGTTCTTAGCCACCACAAAAAAAGCTGCTTATAAATATTTTTTTCCCTTTTTTTGGGTTTCTTTGGGATATAGACCTAGCAGCAATATTGCTGGATCAAAGGGTATGTGCAGTTTTATAGCCCTTTGGGCATAGTTCCACATTGCTCTGTGGAATAGTTGGATCAGTTCATACTACCACCAATTGCATTAGTGTCCCAGTTTTCCTATATCCCCTGCAACAACCAACATTTTCCTTTTTCATCATATTAGCCACTGTAGTTTGGTGTGAGGTGGTACCTAAGAGTTGTTTTAATTTCTATTTCTCTAATCAACAGTGATTTAGAGCATTTTTTTTCATATGACTATAAATAGCTTTGATTTCTTTTTCTGAAAATGGCCTGTTCATATTCTTTGACCATTTTATAAATTGGGGAATGACATGAGTTTTTATAAATTTGACTCAGTTCTCTATATATTTGAGAAACGAGGCCTTTATCAGAGATACTTGTTGCATACTTCTTAAATTCTTTCTTGTTGTTAGATTTGTATAGTTTTATTTTCTATTTCTTCCTGTAACTCATTCAACTTCTTCAAAGATTTAGATACTACCTGCAGGGCTGAGGAACCTGTGGCCTTCTAGGTCCTTGGGTGAGGCCTTATGACTGAGCCCAAGTTTTACAGAACAAATCCTTTTATTAAGGGGATGTGTTGTGTGAAGTTTGGATTCAGTCAAAGGGCCACACTTGAGGACCTAGAGAGTCACATGTGACCTCGAGGCTTCAGGTTACCCACCTCTGTTATACCATTTAGTGCGTATATATTTAGTATTGATATGATTTCATTGTCTGTGGTACCTTTCAGCAAGCTATAGTTCCCTTCATTATCTCTTTCCATTGGATCTATTTTTGTCTGGGATTAAGATTGTTCTCACTGCTTTATTTGCTTCAGCTGAAGCATAATAGATTCTGCTCCAGCCAATTACCTTTACCCCGTATCTCTGCTTCAAATGTGTTTCTTATAAACAACATATTGTAGGATTCTGGTTTTTAATCCATTGTGCTATCTGCTTCTGTTTTATGGGTGAGTTCATCCCATTCTCTTGAATAGTTATGATAGCTAACGGTCATTTTTTCCTTGTTTATTCCCTCTTTTTTTTAAACCCCCACCCTTTCCCTGCTCACTAGTGTTTCAGTTCTGATCACTGCCTTCCCCAATCTACCTCCCACTACTATAACTTCCCTCTCCCCCTTTTATTTTCTCTATCCCTTTTTACTTCCATATAGAGTAAGATAGATTTCTGTATCCAACTGACTGTATGTTATTCCCTCTTTGAAGCCAGTTTTGATCAAAATAAAGTTTAAGCTTGGCCTGCTACCACCCCCACACCCATCTTTCCTTCCATTATAATATAACTCTTTCATGCCTCTTTTATGTGGGTAATTTATCACATTCTGTCTCCCCCCTCCTTCCAGTGCAGTTTTCTTTCTCACCCCTTTGTTTTTTGGGATATCACATCAAAGTCACCTTATATCCATACCCTCTATCTCCATATACTCCTTCTAATTGCTTTTAGAGTAATAAAGTTGTGTTAAAATATAAACAGTTTAACGTTATTGAATTTTTTACGTTTTATGTTTCTTGTTTCTTTTTTACCTTTTTATATTTTCCTTGGGTTTTGTATTTGGAGGTAATTTTTATTTTTTTTTTTGTTTTTGGAGGGCATTTGGGTTGAAGTGACTTACCCAAGGTCACATGAGGAAGTAAAATTTTTTATTCAGCTCTGGTCTTTTAATTAGGAATTCTTGAAAGTCCTCTATTCTGTGAAATATTCATTTCCTCCCCTGAAATGTTGTATTAAATTTTGTTGGGTAGATGATTCTTGGTTGTAATCCTAACTCCTTTGCCTTTCAGTATATCATGTTCCAAGCCTCCCCATTCTTTATTGGGGAAACTACTAGAACCTGTATAATCCACAATATTTGAATTGTTTCTTTTTGGCTGCTTGCAGTACTTTCTCTTTGATCTGTCAGCTCTGAAATTTGACTGTGATCCTGGGAGTTTTCATTTGGGTATCTCTTTCAGGCTGTAATCATTGGATTCTTTCAATTTCTGTTTTGCCCTCTGGTTCTAACATATCAGGATAGATAATTAGTTTCCACTTGTTCAGTTCTAATTTTTGAATTATTATTTTCTTCTGTGAACTTTTATACTTCCTTTTCTGTTTGGCCAATTCTATTTTTTTGAGAGATTTTCCTTAATAAATTTTTATATATCTTTTCCCATGTGATTGACTCTTTTCATGATTCTCTTGCATTATTCACATTTATTTTCCAAATTTTCCTTCTGCTTCTCTGATCTGCTTTTTACAGTTCTTTTTAAGCTCTCCCAGAAATTATTTTTTTGGCCTGAGACCAAATTACATTTTTCTTTGAGGCTTTTGCATGTAACCATTTTGATATTGTTGTCTTAAGTTTATGCCTTGATCCTCCTTATTTGTCCTTCCTTATATAGTCAAGTTCTTATTTTTGTTTTATGTTCATTTTTTTTGCCTTTTTTGTGATTTGGTATTTTTATGTGAGTTAGGCTCTGGTCTTAAAATGCTATCCCAAACTTTCTGTGCTAGGGCTCTGGGTCTTACTATTGGCTTTCACTGGGCTTCAGGGGTTAACCTTGCTTTCTCTGGAGGGTAGGCTTCCCTTCTGGTTTGTACCGGGAGGTGGGGCCTCCCTGTTGGCCTCCACTGGGTGTGGGGTTTAATTGATGGTCTCCTCTAGGGGTGGGACTCTGGTGCTAGATTTCTATGGAAACAAGGTCTCTGCTGGTAGGCACCTGGTGTGAGGTCTTGCTGTTGGCCAGCCCAGGGGAGCAACTTCACTGCTGGTCAGCAATGAGTTTAACGTCTTTCTGGTGGTTTGTGCTGGGTTTGAGTCCTTGCTGGGCTGCACAGGCTGCTCATTTGCCCAGGGGACTGCTAGTTTGCAGGAGGACAGGGCCTTGTGGGTGGGTTGCCAGAGGCTTGGAGCCTCACTACAGGCCCCCTTCTGTGAGGCTGATTGCTGCTTTTGGACCTTTCCCCCCACCCTCCCAGTAATACAGATCTTTCTTGCCAGGCTGATAAGCTGCTTCTCTGCTCCTAGACCAATTCTGAGGTGGTTTTCTAGTTGTTTGGAGAGGAATTTAGGAGGGCTTCAGAAGGTTCCTTCCTCACTCAGCCATCTTGGCACTGCAAGTTTCTACCCTTTATCTGCCTTTTATCAATTAACAATTTTCCAAGTTAATAATACTTTCTGCATATTATCTTAATTTGACTAAATAAGGAAAGATTTGAAAACACTAATCTTGAGAGTGACAAACCCAAAATATATATTTAGTCATTTTCTTTCAATCAATTTAAAAACCTAAATTTTTAACTTAATTTATATACAGTTATATATATTTTCCCCTAAGTGATAGATCTTCATTGTTACAGGGCATAGTTGTGAGGCAAGAGGAAAGATGTGAAATGCTAGTTTGTAGGAGGAGGGCAGAGCCTTGCTCGTGAGTTGCTAGGGACTTGGAGCCTTTCCACATATATTCCTGACAGAATGCTTAAACTACAAGTTATATGGTTTAGGTGAAATAATATGTGTTTATTGTATTTTATTGTGTAAATAATTTCATATGCACTATAGTTATTTTGAATAATTCACTTAAGAAAAAAACGTCAAAAGAAAATGGCACAAAAGCAAATAATAGCATTCATGGGGTACTTCATCAATCCAGATATCTGCTAGACATCCCATTCCACTTAAAGCAGAGCTTCTTAGGAATTTGTAATTTGCCCAGCTGACATTTTCATCTCTAAAAAAGGATGAGGAAACAGTGAAAGGAACTGCCACTCTGGACTTAATTCTGTCCAACAAGTAAGCACTAATTGGGGAAATAATGGAAACTTTTCATAAAAATGACTATTTCACCTAAGATTGTTAACAGCTAAGGAAAGGAATGTTGGGCATATTCAGATATGTACTTTAGACTTTTAAAAAATTCAGAAGAAAAGTATGAGTCTTTAAAAGGAAAGTGAGGTCAAGAGACAGAGATGCTGTCTAAAAATTTAATCTCTAGCAGTACAGTCAAATAAGTACCTATTAGGGAAGAAAAAGGGGAATATAGCCCAAAAAACTGAAGGGAGTAGATATGGAGTTCCTAGCTGAATTCATTTTTTAAATGCTCAATTAAAAAAATCAGACTTGGAGCAATCTGTAACCAATGGCAAATACAAATTTTGCAAATAATCACTTAATTGGTTTATTGATGATACCAGCAGAAGAGCAAAATACCACCCATTCAACTCCTATTTGCTGTTGTTTATATCAAGGACAGGCAGTGATCTCTAAAAGTCTGTCACCTGTTTTCTTCCGTTGAAAAGGACAGAATGAACACTGCAAAGAGGGAATTAATTGCTCTCATCAGAGGATATAATAAGAGTATTTTGCTGCTTTACTTTTTCTAGTTTTCCAGCTCCAGATGCACTGAAAGAGTATATAAATGTTATTTTAGAACAACCTTAGGGTTAATTTGAAAAATCCTGGAAAATAGACTCTATGAGACAGGCAGATGGTATCCTGATGCTCAAATGGGGGAAAAGAGTAAATTCCAGATATATAGCTTAATGCATTGTTGTCAGAATCATGATACTGTGATCCATTGGAAAAGAGTTGAGCCAACCCATAGAATGAGAAGCAATAGAAGAATGAATTGGAAACCAGAATCCAGCAATATGTTGTGTACAACAGACACTTGTGTCAGAAAAACACACAGAGTTGAAATGAAGGGTTGGAGCAGAATCTATTATGCTTTAACCGAAGTGAACAGGCCAAGAATGGCAATCATGATGTCCAATAAAGCAAAAGCCAAATTAGACCTAATTAAAGTGATGATCAGGGAAACTACATTTTGCTAAAAGGTACCATAGACAATGAAGTTGTATCAGAACGTCTTACAAGTTTCTCTTACAAGATAAAGGTCTCATTTCACAAATATATAGGTAACTAAGTAAAATTTATAAAAAAAATAAAAGCCATTCCTCAATTGATAAATGATCAAAGGATTTGTACAGGCAGTTTTCAGAAGAAGAAATCAAAGCTATCAATAGTCATATGATAAAATGTTCTAATTACTGTTGATTAGAGAAAGGCAAATTAAAACAACTTTGAGGTACCAGTTCATACCTATCAGAAAAGCCAAATGCTAGAGGGGAATAAGGGAAAATAGGTACATTAGTGAATTGTTAGTGGAGTAGTAAATTGATTCAACTATTTTGAAGAATAATCTGAAACTATGCCTGAAGGATTGTAAAATAATCATACCCTTTGATCCAGCAATACCACTGCTAGGTCTGTACCTTAAATAAATCAAAGGAAAAGGAAGAGGACCTATATGTACAAAAATATTTATAGCAGCTCTTTTTGTGGTGACAAAGAATTGGAAATTGAGGGGATGACCATCAGGTGGGAAATAACTGATGAAGTTCTAGCATATAATTGATGGAATACTATTATTCTGTAAGAAATGAAGAGGGGAGGGGGTGGTTTCAGGAAAAAAAAAAACCATGGCAAGATCTATATAAACTGAAGCAAACTAGAGTGAAAAGAACTGGGAGATCACTGTGCACATTAATAGCAATGTTGTAATGAAGATTCACCGTGAGAGATACGTCTCCTCTGAATAATATGTGATCAAAGACAATTCCAAAGGACTCATGATGAAAAAATGCTATTCACCTCCAGAAAGAGAACAGATGAACTCTTGAGTGCAAATTGAAGTGTAATTTTCTTGCTTTCCTTATTTTTATTTTGCTCTTTTTGGTGATAATGACTATGGACATATGGAATATGGGAATATATTTCACATGTTTTCATTTTTATAATTAATATATTTTTTGCCTTCTCAGTGGATGGAGGGAGGAGTGGGAGAGGAGAATCTGGAACTCAAAATTGTAAAAGAAAAGGTTAAAAATAAATAGTAATTTTTTAAAAAGCAAGGAAAACACAAAGAAAAAATATTTTTCCTTGAAAATGCCAACCTCTCAGCCTTTGTACTTGATTCCATCTTTATTAAAGTCTCCTCCAGCAACTTGCTACTTGGACCAGCTTCTCTCTCCTTAATTTTCAGTCTCTCCTTATCCACTGATAGCTTCTCTACTCCTTCCAAACACAATCAAATCTTGCTCATTTTTATGTGTCATCATAGGATGGTAATCCTGCAGTCATCATACTACATTTTTCTTCCTTTTCACATATAAACTCTTAGAAAAAACCTTTTAGCCTCATAGTCTCATTTTTTTAAAACTCATTCACTTATCTCCTCAAAATCTCATTTTTTTAAAACTCATTCACTTATCTCCTCAAAAATCTGCCACCTTACTTCATTATTTAAATGATCTTCCTCTAGCAGTCCAGAGCAACACCCTTGCAACTTAATCATGAGATTTTCTCAGCGTTACACATCTTATATTGTGTGTGTAAAGGATATTGTATGTGTAAGGGAGAGGAAGGGATTTGAACACAAATATTCTGACTCCAAGGCAAAACCAGCTCTCCAAAAACTAAGATATGTTGCCTCTGCAAGGTTGTCAGTGATTTATATATGAACAAGTTCCATACATTTTCTTAGGCCTTATCTTTCTTGACCTCTGTGCATCACTTGACACTATTGAATACTTTCTCTTCCTAGAAATCCTCCCTGAGTTCTTTGTTTGTTTTTTGGTAGTTGTAGTTTTTGGTGACATTGTTGCCTTTTAGTTCTCTTACCTGTATGGCAGCTTTTCATTGTTTTTTTTCAGATTTTTATCCTTTCCCCATCCCCTCTGTGTGAGTGTATACTAGAACTCTCTAGAAAACCCTCTTTCTCTTGAGAATTTCATCATATTCCATGGGTCCAAATATAAATTATATGCAAATAATTCCCAGGGGTATGTGTGTATATACATATACATATATAAAATATATATGGGAGTGGGGTCAAGATGGCAGAGTAGAAGCAGGACCTCCGCACAACTCCAGCTTCCACCTTCCCCAATCCATGTAAAAGGGGACTCTGAAAAAACTTTGGAGTTGCAGAACCCATAGAATGACAGAGCTCTGGGAGCCGAGCCCAGGCCCATGTGAGCTGGAGGTTTTAGCCTCAGGACAGGACTGACCAGCTGCCAGCTGGAGGGACTCCAGATCACCAGCAGCCGTGGCCATTTCCAGAATTATCAACACATAGATGCTAAGGACAAAGTGAGAGGTCAGTACAGTCTGGACTTTGGGAACCAGTAAGTGGGAGTGTATCGGCTTTTGCCGCTGGGGCAAGAAGCTGCTGAGATGCCCAGCAGTCAGCCAGCGCCACATGGCAGCTTCCTGGCCTGCAGAGTGTAGGGGGACCAAGCACCAGTCTGAAGGGTAATCACTCTTGCTTTAACCTGCTTGGATCTGGATTGCAGTCTAGGGTGGAGGTCCTGGGGTGTGTGTCCAGATTGTCAGAGTGTGTGGAGACCTCAGAGAGGGCACCCATCTAATACCTCCAGCAGCTGAGAAAACCCCAGCATTTGGGATGAAAGCTCCCCTGTCTGGTGGCAGAGTCCTACTGTGGCAAAAAGCCCAAAAGTCAAGTGACTGAGAGGCAACATGACCAGGCAAAGGAAACAAAGAAGACAGAAGATTCCAACAAAAAGGATCAAAGCATGGAATACGAGGAAGACAGTGGGGTTAGAACTCCTGCACCAGAAGCTTAAAGGAAGTTGCAAGCTGGTTACAGGTCATAGAGGACCTTAAGAAGCAGATAAGAGAAGTGGAGGAAAAATTGGGAAGAGAAATGAGAACAATGCAAGAAAATTACAAAATGAGAGTCAACAGCCTGACTGAGGAAAATCACACCTTAAAAAACAGACTAACTCAATTGGCAAAAGAGGCTCAAAAAGGCAATGAGGAGAGGAATGCCTTAAAAAGCCGAATTTGCCAGATGGAAAAAGAAGCTCAAAAGCTCAATGAGGAGAGTCATTCCCTCAGATTTAGAATGGAGCAAAGGGAGGGTAATGACTTTATAAGAAATCAAGATGCTGTTAAACAGATCCAAACAAATGAAAGAATAGAAGGCAATGTGAAATATCTCATGGGAAAAACCACTGACCTGGAAAATAGATCCAGGAGAGATAATTTAAAAATTATTGGACTACCTGAAAGCCGTGATCAAAGCAAGAACCTAGAAATCATCCTTTAAGAAATTCTCAAGGAAAATTGCCCTGATGTTTTAGAACCAGAAGGCAAAATAGAGGTTGAAAGAATCCACCAATCATGTCCTGAAAAAGATCCCCAAAAGAAAACTCCTAGGAATATTATAGCCAGGTTCCGTAATTCCCAGATCAAGGAGAGAATATTATGAGCAGCCAGGAAGAAACAATTTGAATATTGTGGAAACAAAATCAGGATAACACAGAATCTGGCAGCTTCTATGCTGAGGGATCAAAGGGCCTGGAATATGATATTCCTGAGGGCAGAGGAGCTGGGATTAAAACCGAGAATCACCTACCCAGCAAAACTGAGCATCATGTTTCAGGGGAAAATATGGCCATTCAGTGGAATAGAGGACTTTCAAACATTCTTAATGAAAAAAAAAAAACGGAGTTGAATAGAAAATTTGACATTCTGGCACAGGCAGCAAGAGAAGCTTGAGAAGTCTCTTTCAGGGATGGACTAGTTAGAAATGTAGCTGAGCCTGAAGTTGGAGAGAGATAACAGTTGTCTAGTGAGGAGTAAATCCAAGCAGTTCAACAGAGTCACCTGTCCTAGAAATACTGAGCTCTTGTGAGAAGCAAGCCCAGTATAAAAGCTCTACCCAGCAGGAGTCTGACTTTAGAACCTGCAAAGCTAAGGTTGTGAACTGCCTTGCTCATGTGTTTTCAGTTGTGTTCATTACTGGCATTGTACTGTAAGTGTGAGTACACTTCACTTTTCCTGTAAACCAGGTTTGTGAAGGTAAACTTCTATAGCTTCTGTTCTTACTATGATGTTTAGAACTTCTTATCACATTATCCTGTAGTCTGATAATAAAAAAAACCTTAAAAATAAAATATATATGAATGTATATATGTATGTGTACACATATCCAGCTTAAATGTCTTAACTGAAGTTCAGGTCCTGCATCAACAACTGCCTACTAGACATTTTTAGCTGATAGGCCCATTGGGCATCTTAAAGTGCACCTATCCAAAACAGAACTTGTTTTTTTTTCTTCTTCCCAAATCCTCCACTCTTCCTAATTTCACAGTTTTGGTTGGGGGGGAGGGCAATCCAACTTTCCAGTTACCCAGATTCCCACCTTTAATAGTCATTCTTGACTAGTACTTCTCTTGATTCATCTTTCACTCCTCACATCCAATATTATATTTTGTCACCTGTTTTTTTTGTTTACCCTCCCTTACTCCCGTATCACCATTTAGGCCCTCATCACTTCTCTCCAGAACTATTGCCTTCTAAATGGCTCCTCAGCCTCCAGCTTCTTCACTCTTATCTTCAGTGTAGTTACAAATTGATATTCCTAATCAGTCATGTGATTCCCATGCTTTACAAGGTCTGTGATGTCTTCTCTGTTTGACTTTTAAAGCCCTTCATCATCTAGTTTCATCTTATGTTTTCAGGTTTATTTCACACTTTTCTTCATACATTCTACATTAGAGCCAGACAGACCTTCTTGCTCTTCCCTTTACATGTATCTTTATATGTATGACATTACTTTTGCAGTCTCCCTGCCTTTACTTAGGCTGTGTCCCAAGCCAGGAATGATGCGTTTCTTCAACTCTGCCTATAGAATCCCTAGCTCCCTTCAAAGCTCTCAGCTCAAGTCTTCAAATTGCTAGTATTCTTTCACCAGAAATTACATTGCATAAATTTTGTATTTATTTTTCTAAGTACATATTGTCACAAAACATTTCCCCAATCTCCTGTCCCCCTAAGCACCATGAGGGCAGAAACTTTTGTTTTTCTCTTTGGATCCCTAGCACTTTGCACAATGTTTAGCACATAGTAGGCACTTAATTAATATTTGTTGAATGAGTTAAATGAATTCACTAAACTCATCATGCCAGACTAACTATATTTACTTTTTGGTAGGACTAGTAAACTGGTAAATCACAGAAATACCATAAAATCCCATACTTGTGAAAAATACCTTATGGATTATCTAATCTGTCTCATTTCAGTAATTTCCCTAACTTCCCTGAGAAGTAATCATGAAGCCTACATACATCCAGTGTCAGAGAGCACATTATTTTACAAAGCAGTTCACCCCATATTTAAATAATTCTTATTACAATGATCATGAATCCTTTTTGTAACTTCTATCCATTGATCTTGCTTCCTTCTCTTTACCCACACTGAATAAGCCTAATTTCCATTCTTTGTCACAATTCTTCAAAATCTGAAGTCAGGTATTGGGCCCAAAGTTTTTTATAGGCTAAACGCTCCCCAGGTCCTTCAGACTGGGTTTATTGACTAAATAACCTCCTAGTTTTCTTCCAAATTCAGCATTTCTATGATTCAGTTATTCTGTGACAGAAAGATCATATATCTCGCAGTTGCTCTTAACACTCCACCACTCTGGTACATGTCGTTATCACCTCATGCCTTGATTATGACCATGGCCTGCTGGAAGATCTGCCTGCTTCGAGTCTGCGCCTCCAATCCATTTTCTATTCAACCACTAAAATGCTTTTCCTAAAACTATAGGTTTGAGCATATCCCCTCCCTACTCAGTAAATTCCAGTGGCTTCTTATTGCCAGGAGCAAATACACATTGCTTTGTCTGGCATTCAAAGGTCTTTGCAACTCAGTCCCCTCTTCCTCTCCAGTTTTGTTACACCTTACTCCCCAACACATAAACTTCATTCCACTGACACCGGCTTCTTGGCTGATATGGCGGTTGTGATACATTAGAAAACCAATGTAGCAATACAGGTGATAGCAATAAAAAAGGCATCAACCACAGTCTTTGCTGTTATTTCTATTGCTGTTTTTAATTTTGTTTGAATTTTGGTATGTACAAATAGTCTGCCTAAGGGAAATGTTTCTTAGAGTTTGCTCTCATATACTATTTCTGTAGCTGTGCTTTTTATTCAATTGTTAATGGAATGCTATGTTAGATTTTAAATTTTATGTTTGCTTTTCTGAATTGTGTAAGAATCATTGTAGAGAGGCATAATTTGGACAAATGATGGCTTAGACTAGCTGCACTTTGTGATGCTAATGAGTGTTCCTCTCATATGGATGAAAGTTCTTTGTAGCAAAGAGAAAAAGGTCCTAGTATGGTCATTTTCATGTTTGTTTGTTTAATATAGTCTCACAGAATTATCATGGTAATCATAATATAACCAAATTATGAATAGGGTGGTATAGTACCACCCACCCTCTTTAGTGTGCTGTTAAGGCACATTTTAAAGATTGCAGTATGTTCAAATTAGTTATCATTTTTTTTTAGAAGATCACCATGTTACTTAAGATAATTTCTAAGAGGTGGGAATTATTTTTTTATTATTTTTTTCCATTTTTCAAATCCTCTATTAACTTCTGATTTACATCATTCATTTCCGCCAGATTTTGAGTTACAAATTTTCTCCCCATTTTTCCCCTACCCACCGCCCCAAAATAGCAGTCCCACAGGATACCCCCTCCTCCAATCTGTTCTCTCCCATATTTTCTCCCATACCCCTTTCAACTTTTCCAGCAGGGAACGGTAGATCTCTATGCCCCAGTGTCTGTATATCTTATTTCCCAATTACATGTAAAATAGTATTAATAAGAGTATATATATATATATATATATATAAACATTTGGTAATGAAACTTTGAATTCTAGATTCATTCCCTTCCTCCCTTGTCACCCACCCTTACTGGGAAGATAAGCAGTTCAGTATAGGTTGTACATGTGTAGCTAATGCAAAACAATAACATAGTAGATATATTGTAAAAGACTGACTATATTTCCCTCCCTCCTATCCCACCTCCCACTTGTTCTGTTGTCTACTTTGATCCTGTTCCTTTTCAGAAGTGAGTGCTTCCAACTTCCCTCTCCCCAAGCCTGCTCTCCCTTCCATCATCCCCCCTCTCATCCTCTTCCCTCTACTCTCCTGTAGGGTGAGATACCCTGTTTAGTGTGTATTTCATTCCCTCCCGGAGCCAAATTCAGTGAGAATAAGTTTGACCCATTCCCTTTTGCCTTACTATTCTTCCCCTCCATTGTAACCATTTTCTCTTACCTCTTCTGTATGAGATAGTTTACTCCATTCTGCCTCTCCCCATCTCCTCTCATTATATCCCTCTCTCACCTCTTAATTTCACCTTTTAAGTAGCATCCCTTCCTGTTAACTTGGTTCTGTGCCCTCTATGTCTACCTGTAATCATATACACACATTCACATATGTATTCATAGGCCCATATACACTTATATATAGGTATATATCTATATTTCTATTCCCTTCTACTGTTTTCGTATTGAGAAAAGTTTCATCAGTTAACAATTATTGTTTTTCCATGTAGAAATGTTAATAGTTCAACTTTGATAAGTTCCTTATGATTTCTTTTCCCTGTTTACCTTTCTCATGCTTCTCTTGCTTCTTGTATCTGAACATCAAATTTTCTATTCAACTCTGTTTTTTTTTTCTCAAGAATGCTTGAAAGTCCTCTATTCCAGTGAATGATCATATTTTCCCCTGAAACATGATACTCAGTTTTGCTGGATAGGTGATTCTTGGTTTTAACCCCAGCTCCTTTGACCTCCAGAATATCATATTCCAAGCCCTTCTTCAATCCCTCACTGTAAAAGCTGCCAGATCCTGGGTTGTCCTGATTTTGTTTCCACAGTATTCAAATTGTTCCTTCCTGACTGCTCATAATATTCTCTCCTTGATCTGGAAATTCTGGAATCTGGCAGTAATATTCCTAGGAGTTTTCTTTTTGGGATCTTTTTCAGGAGGTGATCGGTGGATTCTTTCAACCTCTATTTTGCCCTCTGGTTCTAAAACACCAGGGCAGGTTTCTTTGAGAACTTCCTGGAGGATGATTTCTAGGTTCTTTCTTTGATCATGGCTTTCAGGTAGTCCAATAATTTTTAAATTATCTCTCCTGGATCTATTTTCCAGGTCAGTGGTTTTTCCCATGAGATATTTCACATTGACTTCTATTCTTTCATTTGTTTGGATCTGTTTAATAGCATCTTGATTTCTCATAAAGTCATTAGCTTCCATTTGCTCCAATCTAATTCTGAAGGAATGATTCTCGTCAGTGAGCTTTTGAGATTATTTTTCCATCTGGCAAATTTGGCTTTTTAAGGCATTCCTCTCTTCATTGCCTTTTTGAGCCTCTTTTGCCAATTGAGTTAGTCTGTTTTTTAAGGTGTGATTTTCCTCAGTCAGGCTTTGACTCTCATTTTATAATTTTCTTGCATTGTTCTCATTTCTCTTCCCAATTTTTCCTCCACTTCTCTTATCTGCTTCTTAAGGTCTCTATGGCCAGAACCAGCTCGTATTTTCCTTTGAAGCTTTTGTTGCAGGAGTTCTGACTTCACTGTCTTCCTCCTGTTCCATGCTTTGCTCCTTTTTGTCCACAAAATAGGAGTCTAATATTGGAATCTTCTATTTGCTTTGTTTCCTTTGTCTGGTCATGTCTCCCCTCAGTCATTTGACCCCTGGGCTTTTTGCCACAGTAGGACTCTGCCACCAGACAGGGGAGCTTTCGTCCCAAACACTGGGGTTTTCTCAGCTGCTGGAGGTATTAGATGGGTGCCCTCTCTGAGGCCTCCACATGCTCTGGCAAGCTGGTCACACACCCCAGGACCTCCACCCTAGACTGCAATCCAGATCCAAGCAGGTTAAAGCAAGAGCAATTACCCCTCAGACTGGTCCCTTGGTCCCTCTACACTCTGCAGGCCAGGAAGCTGCCATGTGGCGCTGGCTGACTGCTGGGCATCTCAGCAGCTTCTTGCCCCAGCGGCAAAAGCCGATACACTCCCACTTACTGGGTTCCAAAGTCCAGACTGTACTGACCTCTTACTTTGTCCTTCACCTCTATGTGTTAATAATTCTGGAAACAGCCACAGCTGCTGCTGATCTGGAGTCCCTATAGTGGGGGCTGGTCAGAGCTGCCCTGGGGCTAAACTTCCGCCTCATGCGGGCCTTGGCTCAGCTCCCAGAGTGCTGCAGTGTCCATTCCTTCTGGTCTGCAGGGCTGGTCAGCAGGAGTTTAGTTTCTCAGTGTCATTTTGTGGGTTCTGCAGCTCCAAAGTTTGTTCATAGTCCCCTTTTTACATTGATTGGGGAAGGTGGAAGCCCTAGCCAGGCAGAGGTCCTGCTTCTACTCTGCCGTCTTGACCAGAGGTGGGAATTACTGCTCTCTAGGGATTTAGTTTTGTGAATTACAGTTATGATTATACAAAGATTTATTTATATGCTTTACTTTTTGTCCCTCAGTCATGTTGATCATTGCATAACAGCCTGAAAACATCTATGTACAAAATGAATTACACTTAATGTGTTATAATAGTTCATACATGCATAGAATTAATAAGCTTTTTTGCTCATTACCATGAAGAGTTCTAAAAATCTTCTCAAAGACACATGTTCTTAAAATCAGTAAGTGTAAGTTATTGATACTTTTAGTAATTTAGGAATTAATACTACTGAATGATTTTCCATCTTTTATCCTTTAAGTCACCATTTTTAGATTATTGCATGGTTCAGTCATCAGTTTTTGTAAGCCCTAGTCCAATAACCATTGTTAAAATAGGTGATATACAAAGAAAGAATGCACACACACCATTATATAAAACAACCATTTTTTTTTCCTTAAAGAGAATCATCTCTTAATGATTCCCCTGAGAACCTTTGAACTTCTCTTTTAAAAAATCACTGTGACAAAAGAGAGAGGAAAAGGAAAATATGGAGTTAATAGGTAATGTCCAGAAGAAGAAGAAATACATTAGAAACTAAGTTTCTGTTATTTCAAAAAGGGCTTCATTTAGAAGTGATTCTGTTGCTTAAAAAATTATTTTAAAGACTAAATAATGTAACAATAGGAGTCATCATCCACCCTGGGTTATCTGCTTTTATTATCTTCTGGGAGAATTCATCAGCACACAAATTTTTAATCTTTCCACCTCTCCTAGATGAAATAATCAATACTATTTCTAGTATATAATGAATTGTATATCTTACAGCTATCTTGAATTTAGAGAAATATAGGTGTCTTTTCCCTCTTCTCTTTGTACTTCCTTGCTACTAGATATAGTACCACCTCATTAGTTGCCTGTTAAAAAAAACCTCACAGTGAAGATTAACCTCATTTGTTCTTTAAAACTTACATCTTTCTTTCATACAGCAACATATATCTTCGTCCTTGTTCGAACTTTGGCCACTGTTATCTTCTACATTCGGATTGTGAGCCTTATTCCATGGTCCGCTGTTTCTCTATGGGGCCTTATTCTAACCCACATACACTGTTTACCTTCTGTAAAGTATACCTTAAATCTCATATCCTTTATAATTAGATGCATGAGGAGAGTAGAACCTGTTTTTGACTGGGAGTATGTGGGTGGGAGTAGGATGAAGGCTCCCTTAAATGCTGCAGTAATGGGATACTCTCTTGTTTCTCTGACTCTTTGCTCATTAAGGAAGAGAGGACTAAGTAGAGTTAGCTGTTTTCTCTTTAAAAGATAGTCCAGAACTCTTTGAGAAGAGTATCTATGTGAAGATGCAGTTTGAGGTATCCCACAGTTAAGCATTGCTAATTTTACTCATTTATTTTCATTCTTTTACTAAATATCGAGCAGCTATCTTTTACAAGGACAATTAAGGATACAAAAAATAGCTTTTCAGTTATTTAACTATTTTCTTGTCATATTATATCAAATATGTTGTACTTTGGTTAGATTGCTTGCTTGAATAAAAAGGTATTTGCTAAGTTCTTACTATGTATGTGCCAGGTACTCTACTATAGGCTGGGGGTTTAAATATAAAACATACTCTCAAGAAGCTCACATTTGAATGGAAGAGACAATGATTGTTGTGACCAGGAGAAGGGAATTTTAGTCTGGGGAATGTTGGGAATAGAGTAAGAAGTCATAATATGGTTGATGATTAAACTTTTTTTAGAAGCAATGGTAGTATTGATTTGCTCATGATTTTTAGAGGAAGATACATGGAAAATGGATGTGGGGATGGCAGCAGAGGAAATAGCAAATTAGCTGGGGTGGGAGAACATGAAGCATGTAAGGCCAGCTAAATGCTGTGGTTTAGGTAAGTTTGTGTTCACTCACCATTCAAGACAGCTCAGCCTCAGGGTAGAGCTCCAGATTTGAGTGAATTAACATGAGGATCGAATTTCCATCATTGGGAGTCTATAAATATGGTAGAGGTTTGCAGTATGAAGTTTAGCAAACTTTGGAGCTTACTAAAGCAGGGTCCTGCTTTGGAAGTCAACATGACAGATTCAGTAGTTTCTCTTTCATCAGACTATTACACCACCATTTGTTTACAAGGCAGAGTATGTTATTGTAATTGAGCCTGTTTGTAGTTTCAAGTCTTGACATGGACTTTTAAATAGCAGCCATCAGTAATATTGGCAGTTATTTACTAGGTGATTTGTTTTTAACTTAGACATGTGATGATCGTGGGAAATTCAGACTTTCATTCTCATTGAGTTCTTGTCAAATATATTTTGTATGGTTTCAAACTTTTTTCTACCCTCTATTTCTTGTTTCTTTCCTCTAACCCTCTCCCTCTCTCATTAAAAGAAGTGTGAAGGTAGTAATATCTTCCTTTGATTTTTCCTATTACAGAGTTGATTAGCTTTCTGCTATGTGCTGTGGTGCAGCGATCCAGCAAGGTTGAGGAGAAGAGAGTTGTTGATGATAGGCAAGGCCGGTCAGTGAACAAGATGATAAGAAGAAGAGCTAAGATGGGGCAAGGCAATAATGAAAGAGGAGACAGAGAGTGCTAGTCAACCACAGACTAGTTACGGTGACCAGCCTTGCCACGCCACTGTTACCTTTCTAATGCTCCAGTCTGAAAAAATGCTACTCCAAGTCTTCAAAGGATAACAGAGCCTAAAGCTTCACATACCAGTCAGTGTAAGGGTCACATGGCCATTTAATTTTATTATTTATTCCTAAGTGAGGCTATGTTGATTCTGGCTGCAAGATTCTGAGCTAGTATCAGAAATGTTTAGGCCCTCTTTCTTCAAGGGATTGGATTGTCATCCTTTCTAGGTACCTTGTGAAGTTTTAATTTGTTCTCTGAAAGACATAGAACTTTTACATTAGTTTTGAAGCCTCCATTTACAAAGTCCAAATATCCCTACCCCACCCCCACAGAACCAGGAGAGTGGAATGCACAAACATGATGGCTCAGATGTGTGTCATATGACTTAGAGCTAGAAGAGTTTTGGCCACCACCTAGTCCAGCTCCCTTATTTTACCAGCAAATAAACTGAGTCCCAGAGAAGTTAGGAAACTTCCCCAGTGTTGCAGAGGTATTAAGTAGAAGGATTTGTTTAAAACCCAAGTCCCTCTGACTTGAAATCAGGGGCATCCTTGGCCACCCTTTCCAATACTCTGAAATTTTCACTCTTCTCCTGACTCACTGGATTTGGTGAGACAAACAGAATACGTCCTTGTTCCCCACTGCCACTTTCAGGCTCTCTTACCACCATCATTTATAACCCCATGAAGATTCTGGTAGTACTTATCTGTCAACCTCCAGGACATATTCTTCTTTTCTCAGTAAGTTCAATACCTGGCTCAGGGTCTTTCTTTTCTCCCCATTCCTATGCTCATCTTTTTCTCTGCCTTGCAATCCCAGACCCTTTCTTCTTCCTTACTGTGACCTCAGTTATTATCTAGGTCATCACCACCCTGAACTGGTTAACCTCTTTGTCCTTCTTCGGCTTGATCCTTTGGTGAACCATTTCAACTCTACATTATCCCAGTCTCACCTGGCCAGGCCTTGGACTTGGTTTATTCTCCTTATTCACTTGTTTAGCTCCTATTCATACCCTTCTGAAGGTAGCTAGAAAAAAAATCATAAAATTGATGGTATCCCCTACAGATTTATGTTATGTAATCACTGCAGCAAGACTATTCTTTTACACCTCCCTAATCAATTCACTATTCCACTCAGCTTTTCAAAACCTTTTCTTCCCCCCTCAAATATCCCATTGGTCCCTTTCCCCCCTTCAGCTGAGAGCTTTGCCTTCGAATTTGCTGAAGAAAGTTGAGAACATTTACTGAACTCCTCTTTGCCTGAAGCCTTTTCTAGTATCCCTTAATGCAGGTGCCTTCCTCCTTATCCTGTCTGTATCTTGTTTTTATGTAATTGTGTGCATATTGTTTCTCATGTGATTGTGAGCTGAACTCCTTGAGGGCATGGATTGCTTTTGCCTTTTAGCATCTGTAGTTCTTAGAAGCACCATGTCTAGTATATAACAAGGCTCAATAATTGCTTACTGACTTGATAGTAATCTAGATACGATATGACCAAGGAAGAGTGCCAGAGTAATTTTTTTTTGCTATATGAAAAATGTCTTTCTTAATGCAGCCTGAGATTGCATTAGATTTTGTGGCTTCTGTATCCCATTGTTGACTCATTGAACTTGTAGGTCACTAAAATTCCCTGATAAATACCAGAAAAGCAAACAAAAATATATAACTGCTGTCTAGCCATTCATTTCCATCATGTTTTTGTGAAGCTGATTTTTAAATTCCTGTTTAAGACTAGATATATCTTTTAAACTTAGTCTTATAAGATTTAATTTTAACTTTCTAAGGAACAGACATGGTTTTTTATAGGTTTTTTTGTCTTTTTGGAGGGGGAAAGGCAAGGCAAGGCATTTGGGGTTCAGTGACTTGCCCAATGTCACACAGCTAGTAAGTGTTGAGTGTCTGCAATTGGATTTGAACTCAGGTCCTCCTGACTCCAGGACCAGTGTTCTATTCACTGCACCACCTAGCCACCCTGATTTTGTATAGTTATTGTTTACCTTTAAGCAGTATGGAAATAACTGAGGAGTAAAAAGTCTCAGTTTGATTTAAACTGTTTACTAACATGAGATAGTTTAGTGGTTGCATACTTTATGTTGAATATATTCCATTCATTTGAACAAACTGAATATGCCAACAGTGCAGTAAGACAGGATTTTAAAAATATTTTTCAAAGGAACCTTTCGTCAAATATATTTTTCTAAAAGAAAAAGAAAAAATCCTAGACCCAGTATCTCTACCTATTAAACTGAATAATTGATCATTCTGGTGAGTTATGTTAAATGCTAATCAAAACTTTTAATTTGCAAATGATCACTCAATTAAATTATCAGCAGTAATCTTAATTTTAAGCAATCACATTTATTATTTTTCTTTACAGTTTGGAAATTATAGCTTATCAGCCACATGAAGTGATTTACCAAATACTTAAATGCTTTGCTCCAAGCTCTATATAACTAGCTTCTAAATTTGAAGCAAATATTACTGAAGTGTGACTCATTATAATTTAGTGCTCACTAATTATTTTTGCTCACTCTTTTTGCTCACTTCCTTCAGTACAAAGAAGCAATAGATTTTACAGGTAAACTCAGTTAGAGATCATACAGTGCCAGAAAAGTACTTTAAAAGTATTGCACCTGGCAACTGAAAAGACTTCTTTAACAGAACTGTTGAGTTCATCTGTAGAAGCACCTGTAAGTACTGGAAAACCCTGAGAAGAAGTGCATAGATTCAAAAGTTTTTAACATATAAGTTTATATGTAATTTAATGTTTCTTTTACCTCAATCAGCCTTTCCCACTAAGTCCAGTTTGCCAGAAGCTTTTTCCAAAAATATGCCCTCAACACAGCATGGTCCATTCTCTTTCCCTTTTATCTGCTTCACAGCCTCTTTCTTCCCAAGCAGTCCTTTCACTGTCATCAGTCCTTTTCCCAACCAGCCTTATTCTCACTCTCTAGGACCTACTTAAATGCATTGTAGAGATAAACCTGCACATGCCATATGCATACTGTTAATTCCTACCCAGGTACACAGTTTTCTTCTGTATATCTCTATTTTTGAAACAGATGTCATGATTTAGTAAAGCTGACATTTATGTTTTTATTATTGACGTAAATATTATTTCCACAAACCTTTCACTTTCTTCCATCGACTGATGTGAACTCCTTAATTAGAGCATGATACTAATGAAGCCAAGGGTCAAGTTTCATTCACTCCCCACTTCATTACTCCCTCACATCATAGACTGTTTTCTTTATCAGTCATTCTGCCTACGAACATGCAAGAGTGTCTGTGTGTGTGTACGTGTGTGTGTGTGTGTGTGTGTGTGTACGTTGCAGTGTGTTCCTCCTATCACCACCCCTACCTCCATTTTGAAAACAAACAAAAAGTTCAGTTGACTCTGCTTTACATGCAAACTACCATTATGTATTTCACCTCCTCTTCCTGGTGAGACTCCTGGAGAAAAGCATACATACTTACTGCCTCCATTTCCTCACCACATAATTCTCAACCCCTTGTAATTTGACTTCCAGTCCAACTCCTTGAATGAGACTCTTGTGCAAGATCATCAGTCATCTCTTAACCACTAAACCCAGTGGCTTTTTAGTACTGTTCCTTTACCTCTCTGCAGTTTTTTTAACTACTGACTACCCCTTCTCCTGGATACTCTTATTTTTCTTGACTTCTTTGACACTGCACTCTCTTACATTTCTTTTTATACACCTCTGACAATTCCTTTTCAGCCTCCTTTGCTAGTTTATCTTTTATTATATATAATAATAATATCATTATTATTTCATGACTGCATTATCAACTTACCTATAGTCCTCTCCTCCTGGGGAACACACAGGCATCTCAAATTCAGCATGTTTGAAATGGAGCTTATCATCTTCCCCAAGATACCTATTCATCAGACTCCCCTATTTCAGTTAAGAATCTCCAAATTAGTCAGGTTTGTAATTACAAAATCATCTTTGACTTTTTTTCTCACGTAGTCCTAATGTCCAGTTATATCAAGTTATAGTGAGTCTTCCTTTACAATACTCCTGACTTTCTTCTCAGTCTCAGTGCTCACAGACTCATTGCCCTCGATACCTATAACTTAGGTTACTGTACTTACTGACTTTTAGACCCATGCTGTTTTGCTTGGCTATAATTGGTAAGCATTAAATACCCATTCTATGTCAGGTACAGTGGTAGGCACTGGGATGCAAATACAATGAATGAAAAAGTTTCCACTAACATTCAAACAAAGACAACAAGGTCATATACAAGATCACTAATCTTAAACTGTACTAGCACTTTTGAGACATTCTATATAAGTATGTAGAATAACACCAAGAAAGTAAGACCATTAAGAATAAATGCAAAGGAAATAAATACATAAAAATATGAACTAGTTAAATACAGGGCTTTTTGAGAGGGAAGGCAATAGTAATTGAAGGAATCAGGAAAGATTTCATGTAGAATGTAGTGTTTGAGCTGAATCTTGAAGAAAGGGATTCTCCTCTCTTTCTATGTTCTGAAGGTCAATAAGGAGTATATTTTAGCCACAAAGGCACAGCCAATGCAAAGGCTCAAAGGCATGGAGAGTGGTCTCCTATGGTCATCTTTCCCTTCTTCAATTCCTATGTCCTATAGTTTCCAAAATGAAGTCACTTCCCAAATCAACTGCATTCGTTGTCTCCCTGTTTCCTCTGGGATTACTCCTTAACCTATCTTTCTACAAATACAGTTCCCACCTTCCTTTCCAGTTTTATTTTATATTACTATGCTGCACAAACTTTCTGTTCCAGCTAAACTGGACTAAAAGCTTTTTCCCAAGCTCACCACTCCATTTTCCACTTCAGTGTTTTCATACAAGTTCTCCTCCATTTCTTGATTACAGTTTTGTCAGCTTAGTTGCTGCCTCTTCAGTTAAAAGGCTTCCCTGGCCCACCCAATTGTTTGTGTTCTCTCCTTCCATAATTTACCATTAAGTTTCCTTTGGGGCATGCTGTATTTCCTCAGCAGAATGTAAACTTCTGGAACTTAGTTTTTTTGTAATGTGATTTTCATTGTTTTATAGCTGTCTTTTATTCTTACATAACATTAATTTCTGAATATACTCCCCCCATAAACCTACAAATCAGCCTCCCTTAGCTAACAAAGATTTTTTTTTTAGTTAAGCAAAACCAGTAGACCTTTTGACTATATCTGTCATCATAAGCAACATCTCATAACCATAATCCCCCACTTTTCAAAGGAAGGAAGTACAATTTGTTTTTTGTTTCTTTTTGTTGTCATTGTTTTTTCATCTTTTCTGGAGGGCCAGTCTGTAGTGAAACAGTGAAGTGTAGTGGGTAGAGCCAGCCTTGAAACCAGGAATACTTAGGTTAGGGGTGGGAAATCTGTGATCTTGAGGCCACAAGTTCCCCACCTGTGACTTACATTCAAGTCCCATCTCTGACTCATACTGACTCTGTGATTCTGGACAAGTCACTTAAACTTTAAGTGTTTTAGGCAGTTCTCTAAGACTATGATTTACAGAGAAGTTGCCAGCTTGCATTCATAAAGGGGGGTTCCTTACCTAGTAGTGTCCTGTGGTAATGAAATCATAGATAGAGTCCAAGGGACTTGGCCGATTAGGCTAATCTCAGGCATCTTAATTATTATATATTTAATCTCATGTTTTTGCTCTATTAACATTGTTGTCATCGTATATGTTTTTTGACTATTTCTTCTTACTTCACTCTGCATCAGTTCATTTGTCTCCCCTTCTCTGAATTGTTCATATTTGTCATTTCTTATTTTTTTTCCATTTTTTCAAATGCTTTATTAACTTCTGATTTACATCATTAATTTCCGCCAGATTTTGAGTTACAAATTTTATCCCTGCTTTTCCCCTACCCACCACCCCAAAATAGCAGTCCCACAGGATATCCCCTCCTCCAATCTGCTCTCTTCCATATCTTCTCCCATACCCCCTTCAACTTTTCCAGCAGGGCATGGTGGATCTCTATGCCCTAGTGCCTGTGTATCTTCTTTCCCAATTACATGTAAAATAGTATTAATAATAGTGTATATATATATATATATATATATATACATGCATAATTTTAAACATTTGATTTTAAAACTTTGAATTCCAGATTCATTCCTTTCCTCCCTTGTCACCCACCCTTACTGGGAAGATAAGCAGTTCAGTATAGGTTGTAAATGTGTAGCTAATGCAAAACATTAACATAGAAGATATATTGTAAAAGACTGACTATATTTCCTTCCCTCCTATCCCACCACCCACTTGTTCTATTCTCTACTTTGATCCTGTCCCTTTTCAAAAGAGGGTGCTTCCCACTTCCCTCCCCCCCAGCCTGCCCTCACCTCCATCATCCCCCCTCTCATCCCCTTCCCCCCTATTCTCCTGTAAAGTGAGATACCCTATTTAGTGTGTATGTCATAACCTCCCTGAGCCAAATTCAGCGAGAATAAGGTTGACCATTCCCTTTTGCCTTCCTATTCTTTCTGTCCATTGTAACCGTTTTCCCTTGCCTCTTCTGTATGAGATAGTTTACCCCATTCTGTCTCTCTCCATCTCCTCGCATTATATTCCTCTCTCACCTCTTAATTTCACCTTTTAAGTATCATGGGGATTGAATCCGGGCTCCGACACTTAGCACCCACCCAGAAATACCTGGCCATGTAACCTTGAGCAAGTTACTTAACCCCGATTGCTTTAAAAAAAAAAAGAAAAAGAAAATTACAGGCTCTTCAACCCCCCCCTCCCCACAAAAAAACTACATAGCATTACTTCAAAGTGAATGTAGAGCAGTAGAAATAAATTTCAGGGTAAAGCAGTTGTCGTAAAACAACTTGAGAGGACCTTGGGAAAGAACCATCTCCCAGTGGTGAAGTCTTGGCCTGAGTGAAGTACATACTTCTTTCAGGATCTGCTGAATTAACAAAACATCAAGCCCCAGGAGCAGCTCTGGGGGAGAAGGGAGGAGCTGGCAGCCTTGGCAGCAGAAACTTTCACCTTACAAACAGTGTTGGGGGTCAAAACAGAGTAGAGGAAGATTGAAGGACCCTCCATCTTGGGACACCAGACCCAGCTGTGCTGACCAGCCAGCCACAGGACCATGGCTGTTGGCAAGGAGGAGCCAGTGTAAGTCTGGTGAATGTGGTAGCAGAGGGGCAGGGACCCTGCTGTCTGTGAGTACTTGAAGGAGAGTGGAGTCCCTGGTTTCAGTTCCCAGAGTAGAAGAATGAGCTAAGGCTTTGACCCCAGGAGGGACTGCAGGGATCAATAACATTTGAATGTGGACAGTGTGGCTGGGGCTTTAGCCATGGCTTATGGGTGGAGAGAAGTGGCTGAGGTCAGCCCCCCCAGACAGCTAAGAAAATAACAGTTAGAAGGACCGGAGGCCTGGGGCACTGCTCCCCTTACCTTAGAACTAGATAATAGTAAGCTACTAAAAATAAAACAATATAAAAATGAATAAACAAAAGAGAAATAACCAAACCATAGACAGCTGCCATGGGGAGAGAAAAGATCTGAGTTCATATTCTGAGGAAGAAAGTGAAGCCAAAAAAGCTATTCCTGCTTTAAAGAGAAATGTGAAATGGTCACAAACCCAAAAAATTCTTGGAAGAACTTTAAAAAAGACTTCAAAAATCAAGGAATAGAGGTGGAGGGAACATTAGGGGAAAAATAAGAGCAATCTAAGAAAATTATGAAAAGAAAGTTTATTAATTGGAAAAAGAGCGCCAAAAACTTAAAGAAGACACTAATTCCTTGAAAATTAGAATTGGCCAAGGGGAAGATAATGACTTTATAAAACACTAAGAAATAATAAAATCAAAAGAATGAAAAAATAGAAGGGAATGTGAAATACTAGAAAAAACAGCTTTGATCTGGAGAACAGATGTAGGAGAGACAATATAAGCATTGCTGGACTACTTGAAAGTAGTCTTGATACAATATTGCAAGAATTTCTTAAGGAAAACTGCCCAGAAGTTCTAGAACAAGAGGATAAATAGAAAAAATCTGCCAATCACCAATCTAAAGTGATCCCAGGATGAAAACTTTTAAGAATATCCTAGCCAAATTTCAAAGTTCCCAGGTTAAGGAGAAAATAATTATAGGAAAAAGAAGCAATTTAAATATTACAGAGCTACAATACCTAGAAGCTTGTACATTAAGAGATCATAGGTCTTGGAACATTATATTTTGAAAAGCAAAAGAGGTGGAGTTATCAACAAAAATTATTTACCCAGCAAAGCGGAATATAATTTTAAGAGAAAAAATAGAAGATATTTAATGAACTAAATGACAAAATGACCAGAATTCAGTGGAAAATTTAACGTATAAGATCCAGGAGAGACATTAAGTAAACATTAAAGACCAAATATAAAGGACACAGTAAGGTCAAACTCTTTACTTATATATGAAAATGTTATCAGTACTCTACACACTGTCATTGTTACTTGAGCTCAGCTGAATGAAATCAGTTGATTCTAAAAAATAAAACTGGGTAGGAAGAGGCAAAAAGGAGCAAATATTTCATACAAATGAGGCATGAAAGGAAGAACTGATAGGAAACAAGGTGGGTTGGTAGTGCTAGAACTTTATTGTCATTGGAACTAGGTTAAAGAGGGAACAACATGCATATCTAGAGGGGTATAAAAATCTACATTTATTAGGAAATAAGAGTGTGAAGAGAGGGACTTATGAAGGGTAGGAGGGGAAAGGATAAGGAAGGGACTCTTAGAAAAGTGGGTAGATTAAGAACTGGGAATGCAAGACCATTTTTAGAGGTAAATTAGACGTGAGAGGAGTAGAGTCAATAGGGTGAGAAGGAAATGTGAGGGAAAAATGGGATGGAGGGAAGTATACAACTAGTAATTATAAATTTTGAATGTGAATGGGATGAACTCACTCATGGTGAGTGGATTGAAAATCAGAATCTGACAATATGTTGTTTACAAGAAGCACAATTAAAAATGAAAGATGTAAATAGAGTTAAAATAAAGGGCTGGAATAGAACTTATGCTTCAGCAGATGGTAAAAAAAAAGGCAGAAGTAGCAATCATGATCTCAGACGAAGTTAAAGCTAAAATATTTTAGCTAAGAGATAAATAAGCAAACTACACTATGTGCCACCAATATTATTCAATATTGCTTTAGGAATTCTAGCAATAACAATAAGAGAAGGAAAAGAAATTGAAATCATAATGAGAAATGAACTAATAAACTATCTCTTTACAGATGATATGATAATCTATTCAGAAAATCCTAAAGATTTAACTAAAAAGTTAGTTGAAACAGTAATTTTAGCAAAGTAGTACGGTATGAAATAAACCCACATAAATCATCAACATTTATATCTATTACTAACAAAATCCTGAAAGAAGAGATAGTAAGAGATATGCTATTTGAAATAACTGTAGACAGTAAAAAATACCAGAGAGTATACCTGCTAAAAAGGAACCAGGAACTACATGAACATAATTATAAAACAATCGTTATACAAATAAAGTCAGATTTAGGTAATTGGTGAAAAATTAGTTATTCATAAGTACACAAAGCTAATATAATAATAAAAATGACAGTTTTACCAGAATAATTTACTTACTCAATGCCACCCCAACTAAATTACCCCCCAAAATTTAACTGTTAGAAAAAAATAACAAAATTCTTTTGAAGAATAAAAGGTCAAGAAATTTTTTTAAACCTAATGAAAAAAAATTTTGAAGAGGGAGGTTTAGTAGTACCAGATCTTAAACTATATCATAAGGTAGTGATTATGAAAACTATCAAGTACTAAGAAATAGAAAGGTGGATCAGTGGAACAGAATAGACATAAAATATATATTTGTAAATGATTATAGTAACCTTGTGTTTGACAAATGCAAAGATTTAAGTTTTGGGGACAAGAATTCATTATTTGGTAAAAATCATTGGGAAAGTTGGAAAGTAGTCTGGCAAAAATTGGGTATAGATCAATATCTTAAAGCATTTACCAAGACAAGCTCAAAATGGATAAAGGAAGGTATCACAAGAAAATTATAAGTACATGGGCCATATTACACAGTAGGTTCATGGACAGGAGAACAATTTATGTATAAACAAGAGATAGCATTATAAGGGGTAAAATAGATAATTTTGATTACATTAAATTAAAAAGGTTTTGCACAGATAAAACTGATTAAAGCAGAAAATTCAGGAAAAAAATTATAGACAGTTTCTCAGATAAAGATTTCACTTTAATATGCAACAAACTTTGTCTAATTTAAAAGGATATGAATAGACAGTTTTTCAGTAAAGTCAAAACTGTATATAGTCATGTGAAAAAATGCTCCAAATCATTATTGATTAGAGAAATGCAAATTAAAACAACTTTGAGATATCATCTTACACCCTGGGATTGACTAGAGTTTAGATGGTCTTCCATTTAGGGCATGATTAAACAAGTTGTGATATATAATTATGATGGAATACTACTGTACTATAGGAAATGATAAACTGCTTCAGTTTAGAAAAACGTGGAAAGACTTTTATGAAATAGTGGAAATTAATAGTACCAAGTGAACGTTGTACATAGTTACAGAAATTTTGTCCTAAAAATAACTTTAAAGGACTAATTCATCTTGAGTATCATAAATACTCAAACCAACTATCAAGGACTTAGGGAAGAAGATGCTATCCACCCCTAGAGAAAGAACCTATGAACAGAAGTATGTATAGTATGGTTTTACACACACACACACTCACACACCACATTTGTGTTTAATTGTAGACCTCTCCAGGGTACCGGAAGGAGAGAGGGGGGGAAGAAGTGCATAACAGAGAACAAAAGAAAACTTAGGAGGCACAGAAAAGCAAGGTAGCTTTGAAAACAATGTGTAGCATTTAGCACATAGTTAAGTTCAAAATGAATTTAAAAAATTTAAAAAGGGGAAAAAAGAACAAAGTCAGTTTGACCAAAGAGGTAAGGTCTCCATCAGAAATATTTTGTAAAAATTCCATACTAAGAAAAAGACGTCACATACTTATCCAGTATACGTGGCTTCATTTCATTTATTTTTCTTTTCATGCATATACTAGGCACACAAGCAGACATGTCAGCTTTTGATTATGCAAGGTGACATACAGTCAACCTAAACTCTAATATATTTCTGTGTCGATGTCTGGTATTTTGGCACCACTTTTTTTTTCTTTAAATTTGATATTTTTTAATGTAGGTTCTTGATATTTTCTTGAACACAGCAAAACTCATTTTGTAACAAGTTTTTTGTGTCAGAGGACCCCAACTCTTCAAGTCTACTTGAACTCATTTTTGTACTTGATAGCAAACCAACCGATGGAGATGTGTATATCCCTCATGTCACTTAATCTGTATTTATCCAGTTTAGATTATGTATTATTTCTGTTACATAAAACCAGTTTTTACTTTTTATATGCAAGAAGCATCACTATAATATAACCATGGCATGAATTTGAACTGGAGATTGAAACCACTCAGCTCTATTGAAATGTCTGAACATGCTGATGCTATCCTTAAAACATAAATTAGATTTAAGATATTAAATGCAACAATGTAGTGTGTATGTGTTTCTGTTTCTCCTACTATTTCTTATTTGGTAACAGATGAGTAAGAGTCTATCCTCAACATTTGTGTGTTTTACTTCAAGCGTTCTTATGATTCCACTAGTAACCTCATTTTTACTTTCATGTTGGCAACTGAGCGTATTGGGGGTGAAAGTGCTGCCATTTCTGTTGCCTCTGCTGCCACAGGCATGTGCTTTTCATCAGGAACAGTTCAACCACGGAGCCCGAAAGGAGATTAGAGAAGACAGGTGTTGCCCTTTTCCCCTTTTTTTACCTCTGGGTTTACTGCGGGCCTGCTGCGGTGGCCTTTGCCCCTCCCTTTCCCACTTCCTCTGTGGTTCCCTCTCCTATCCCCTGCATTTTTGGGTTATTTCATAGTTACTGTGTTAGGAAAAGTATGTATTATTAGAATTAATGCTTTCTTATAAAGAATTGCATGCAGAAAAGTGTATTTTAAGCAGTTGCTAGTGAAAGGTTATAGTTTTTGGTGGTCACAGAAACCTAACATCCTATTTCACATTGGTGTAATGTATAAACATTTTCACTTTTTACTTTCAAGCTGTTTTCTAGCAATGTTACTCCTGTAAAAGTTGAGGATTACTATATTTGAAATACATTTTGACTTTCCCGTGTAGCGCACAATAACCAGTATCCGCACCCCCCCGCCCCAGCATTTCCAGTGAAGGTATAGTTACCTCTTCTGTGATTTAAGTGCTATAGGAAACTCCCAGGTAAGCAGACTTTCTGCTAGTGCAAGTCAGCAGTATCTTTTTTTATCAATTTAGTCTTCTAGTTATCTTGACCACTAGAAGTTTAAGGGACTTGCCCAGTATCACACAATGTGTGCCATTACTAATTAAACTGACTTTAATTTTATGTTTAATTTGTTACAAAAAGTCTCTTAGGCAAGGCAAGCTATTAGGTTAAGTTTTTCCAAACTATTTTAACCCCAGAATACCTTGAAATATATTAACAGAAAACATAAATGCAGTGAGTATGAAATATCTCAAGATATAAAGAACTTGGGGAAATTTTGAAAAAAGTGAAGTTAGCTTATTTTTATATGAAAAATTGTACATTGAGCATTTTAGTACATAAATAATTTAATATTTTAGGGGAAAATATTGTTAGCATTGAAATTTTCTTATAAAACTTTTGTTCCTGTCAAACATTAAATCAAGGATCCAAACCAATCATTTGGGAAACACTACATTAAATGATTTTTATTGGAGATATTTATTTCTTTGAGGTTGAAGTTATGAATATGCATTGCAAGCTGTCTGAAGGAAGTTAGGGGTGCTTTTTGGTAATAGTAATTTCTTTCAGTAACAATAGAGTCTTGCTATAGAACTTCCTTAGAAGATCACAATTTTAGATCTCATTTTTATCAGTAAAAGAGGCATTTTTTTCACTTAATCTGTGTAGGTCACTGTATCAGATCCTTGAAGATTCTGTACAGAAGCTACATTAGCTCTAATATTGTCAGTGGCTAAGTGGTTTTATTGGAATTATAAAATAACTTTATAATTATATAATTTATATATTTGTACATTGCATGTAATGATATATCCTTACATATAATTATATATTATATAATTATAAAATAGCTTTAGTGGTGTAGTAGAACATAGACCCAAAGTGGAATCCTCAGTCTGCCTCTTAGTATCTGTGTGACAGTGGTCAAGTGACTTAAAACCTTTGGGTCTCAATTTTGTAATCTAGAAAGTGAAGGGGTCAAGCCTCTGAAGTTCCTTCCAACTGGAGCAATCATGATTTTGAATCCATTACAAATGTACCTTTTACATTGTTATAATTCACTAAGAAAAGAAATACAAAAACATTTGATACAGAATCATTGAAACCTAGAAGTGAAAGGAATTATAAGGATCTGGTAGTAATTCAGCCCATTCCAGAACAGGATGTTCCTGAAGCATAGGTTTGACCATGTCATTCTGCTTTTCAAGTAGCTTTTGTTTCCTTTTGCCTTCAGGATAAAAGATAAAATTTTCTCTGTTTGACATATAAACCCTTCATAATCTGATTGCAAGCTATATTTCCATATAGAGTTCTCATCTGTAACGCTTATTTACTCAATTCCAGTCAAAGTAGACTCTTCTCCCTTTCTTATATACCACATTTCACTTCCTGCCTTCCTGCTTTTGTTAAGCTTTGCTTCCTGCTTGAAATGTTTTCCTTCCTTGCCTCAGCTTTGCAGAGTTGTTAGTTATCTTTCAGACTTAGCTCAAGTATCACAAGGGGCCTTTCCTACTTTCACCAGTTGTTACTGTGCCCCCCTTCCAAATTACCTTCTATTTATTTTTCTGTGTTTTTGTTTTATTTACTAATATTTGCATTTTTTATCTAATAAAACGTAAGCTTAAGAGAATAGGGAATGTTTCATTTTTGTCTTTGCATTCCTATTATCCAGCAAAAATATCTGGTGCTTAGTGTATACTTAGTTCATGTTTATCAGTTAAACTGAAATCCCAACCACAATATACCACCTAAGTAATCATCTGACTATTGCTTGAAGACTTCCTTGTGAGGAAAACCCCATTATATTTCAAGTCAGTCTCCTCTCTATATAAAATGTGAGAATGTTTTTCTTTCTTCCTTATTCTAAGCTCTTCCTCAAATTCTGCCCATTTTTCCTAGTTCTGCTCTCTTGGGCCAAGCAGAATATATCAGATCTTTCTTTCACATAACAATCCTTCACATTCTTGAAGATGCCCATCTTAACTCCCTCTTCCCCCCACCCCCAACTGCCTCTTTTACTTCAGGCTAAACATACCTGTTCACTTTCAGCAAAACCTCATATGACAGTTTCCCACACTCCACACCTTCTCACTGTCCTGATCACCCTCTTCTTGTTATGAATCAGTGATCTAGGAGTTGCCCTGAGAAATTCACTAAGAGATCAAGACTCTTAGATTATGTTTCATTTATATTTCAGAGTTGGGAATGTTATTCCTATATAATTTCCTATCGGCATTGAAGCTACACAAGCAAGCTTAGTGTTGATACATCTTTTAGGTAGTTTGATGTGACTAAATTTATAGACTAACTGTTCTTGCTGAAAAAAGTGATCTAAAGTTATGTTTACATAAATTGAATCATATATTTTCATTAATTTCCAGGCTCAGGGTGGGTGAAATAAAAACATAAGACATGTAAAACATTTCTAAAACTTATGATTTTTTTATGATGGCAGTAATGCTCAAAACAAGTTACAAAATTCAAATATAAAATCAAAATTAAAAATATTTTGCAAAAAATGTGTTTGGGTTAGTTGATCCTTTTAAATATAATTTTTCATCTAATTGCATTCTCTATCCCAGTGTAGATATTTCCTTTAAAATGCCAAGTTGAAATCTTTTATTGGTTGCAAAGGAGTTTCCTTTGCCCTATTTATTTTATTTTACAGTATACAATATTGTAAATCATTCATATACTCCATAGCTTAAAGTCTTGAAGAGCTGGATACCAATTTACCAAAACCATGATTAATATTTTTTTCCCTGCACTGAACTTTAGAGATGAGTATAGTATAGTAGAAATAGCATTGGACTAAAAGTTAGCCTGCTCGTGTCCTTGCTTCAGTTTCCCAGTGTATTAGTTGTGTGGTCTTGGACACCTTCTCTATGTTTCTCAGATTCTTAATCTATAAAACAAGAGAATTGAATTGGATGATTTCTTTTACTCCTCCATCTTGGCTATGCCCCCTGACTTGGATGATTTTTAAGGCCTTTTCCAACTACTAAATTCCAAGCCTGTCAAAAGAGGCAAATGCCAATAAAACAAAATATCAATTATTATTAAGGGGGAAAACAAAGTTCCTTGCACATATGTCCTCAGATCTGTATATATTCAGCCCAGTCTTTTTCTATTAAGAGTTCTTAATTGGTGAGGGGATAAGGGGGGCGGGGGAGAGGTGGAGCCAAGATGGTAGAGTAAAAGCAGGAACTTGCTTCAAGTCCCCTCCAACCACCTCCAATACCTATAAAATATGACTCTACACAAATTTTAGAGCTACAGAACCCACAAAGTGACAGAGAAACACATCTCCTGCTGAAGGTAGCCTGGCAGACTGACAGGAAGGATCTGTCACACTGATCTGGGAGCCAAGCACAGTCCTGTGTGATTTGCAGGCCCAGATCCAGTGCAGCCCCAACCAGCGGCACAGACTGGCCAGAGCAGACATCAGGAGAGTGAATGAATCAGCAGCAGCTGTGGTGGTTTCCAGACTTCTCAATCCATAAAGGCCAAAGACAAAGTAAAGGTCAGTAGGGAACTCTGCTGGAACTTAATGATAAAAGAGTGTGGTCCAGCCCCTACCCCTAGGGTGGTAGCTGCCTCCAGAGCTCCTGGCCTGCAGATCATAGGGGGATCAAGCAGCCATTCAGAGAGGGTAATAGCTCTTGCTTTGACTTGCTTGGATCTGGGTTGCAGTCTTGGGTGGTGGTCCTGGGGTGAAAAACACCAGTGTGCCAGAGCTTGTGGTGGCTGTAGAGAGGGCGCCCTGCTCAGACATCTGACAACATTTGCGAAAACCCCAGTGATTTGGGACATAGCTCTTTCCACTCTGGAAGCAGAGTTCTACTGGGAAAGAGCTCAAAAGTGAAGTAATTGGCTGGCAAGATGAGCAAGTAGAGGAAGCAAATCAGACAATAGAATCCTATTTTGGGGACAAAAAGGGTCAAAACATGAAACCAGAAGAAGAGAACAAAGTCAGAACTCCTGCATCAAAAGCTTCCAAGAAAAATATGAATTGGTTACCAGGCCATTGGAGGAGCTCAAGAAGGATTTTGAAAATCAGGTAAGAGAAGTGGAGGAAAAATTGGGAAGAGAAATGAGAATGTTGCAAGAAAATCATGAAAAGCAAGTCAACAGCCTGCTAAAGGAGACCCCCCCAAAATACTGAAGAAAATAACACCTTGAAAATAGACTAACTCAAATGGCAAGAGGCCCAAAAACCCAATGAGAAGAATGCCTTAAAAAGTTAAATTGCCCAGATGGAAAAGAAATGTCAAAAACTCACTGAAGAGAATAATTCCTTCAAAATTAGATTGGAGCAAATGGAAGCTAATGACTTTATGAGAAATCAAGATACTATAAAATAGATTCAAACAAATGAAAAAATAGAAGGCAATGTGAAACATCTCTGGAAAAAGCACTGACCTGGAAAATAGATCCAGGAGAGATAATTTTAAAATTATTGGACTACCTGAAAGCCTTGATCAAAAAAAGAACCTAGAAATCATCCTCCAAGAAATTCTCAAGGAAAATTGCCCTGATATTTTAGAACCAGAATGCAAAATAGAAAATGAAAGAATTCACTGATCATCTCTTGAAAAAGATCCCAAAGAGAAAACTCCTAGGAATATCATAGCCAAATGCCAGAGTTACTAGGGCAAGGAGAAAATATTAGAAGCTGTCAGGAAGAATGAATTTGAGTATTGTGGAAACCCAATCGGGATAACAAAAGATCTAGCAGTTTCTACATTATGGGATCGCAGGACTTGGAATATGATATTCTTGAGGTCAAAGGATCTAGGTTTAAAACCACGAATCACCTACCCAGCAAAACTGAGTATAATGCTTCACGGGGAAATATGGTTATTCAATTAAATAGAGGTCTTTAAAGCATTCTTGATGAAAAATCCAGTGCTGAACAGAAAATTTGACTTCAGATGCAAGAAGTAAGAGAAGCATGAGAAGGTAAACAGGAAAAAGAAATCATAAGGAACTTATTAAAGTAGAACTATTTACATTCCTACATGGAAAAACGATAATTGTAATTCATGAGACTTTTCTCAGTATGAGGATAGTTGAAGGGAATATATATGTATGGATAGGAGGCTGTATGTGTGTATAAATACATATGTGAGTGTGTGTATATGTGTGTACATGTATACCTAGACAGGGCACAGGATCAGTTGAATAGGAAGGGATGATATCTAAAAATAAAAGGTGAGAGAGAGGAACATAAAGGGAAAAGGAGAAAGGGAGATATAGGATAGGATAGATTGTCTCATATGAAAGAGGCAAGAGAAAAGTGTTACAAGGGAGGGGAAGAGCAGGAAGGTGAAAGGGAATGGGGCAACCTCACTCTCATTGAATTGGGCTTAAGGGGGAAATAACATACACTCTCAAGTGGGTCTCTTACCCTGCAGGAAAGTGAGGGGAAGGGGATAAGAGGGGGGAAGATAGAAGGGAAGGAAGATTGGGAGAGGGGGTAGTTAGAAACAAACACTTTGAAAAGGGACACGGTCAAAGTAGAAAATAGAATAAGTGGGGGCGGGACAGGATGGAGGGAAATATAGTTAGTCTTTTACAATATGACTACTATGGAAACATTTTGCATAACTACACATGTACAACCTATATTGAATTACATGCAAGTGGGAAATACGATATACAGGCACTGGGGTATATAAATCCATCTTGCCCTACTAGAAATTTGGGGGGGGAAGGATATAAGAGCAGAGTGGGAAAAGGGGTATTCAGTAGGCTTGTTATCTTGGAATGGGAGGGTCAGGAAAAGATGGGGAAAAATTTGTAACTCAGAATCTTGTGGAAATGAATGCTCAAAACTAAAAGTAAATAAGACATTTTTTAAAAAGAGTTCTTAATCATTTTTGTCTTATGACTCTCTCTGACATCCTGTTTGAGCATATAGACCTTTTCTCAAACTAATGTTTTTCAGTGCATGAAATACATAGGATTCCAAATAAAACCAATTATGCTGAAATATTATTATCAAAATATTTCTCCCAACTAAATTTATGGACACCCTGAAATCTCTCCACAGTTCCCAGGTTAAGAGCCCCTATTCTATGCCATCAACAATAACAGACCTTAATAATTGATTATAAGGGAAAGGGAAAAATCAAAGATGAAATTAAATATTTAAACCCAAGTAACTATAGAAGGGTTAATGCAATGTTGGGGCAAGTGGAAAGAACAGCAGATTTTCTGAGATTTTGATGAATTTGCTTATTTAACTGCCCTGATTAATGTGGCTTAAGGTTTTATTTATTTTAAGTAGAATACAAAGGACCCAGCTAAAATCCTTTGCTTCTACACTTAGAGGATTTTTTTAAACATCAAACTTCATAGGCTACTGGCATAATAAAAAGCAATTTCAATATGTTTATGTACTTCTGAAGTGTTCACAGAGGAATAGGTGCAAAAAATTGACAGTATACCCATGCTTTGAATGAATGCATAGGAATATTTTATAATATAATTGCCTTCTAGTTTGTATCAAGGAAAGAATAAGCAAAGAAAAATATTTGTTATTGTCATACTTTACATTTGAAAAACACCTTATGATTATGGGAGATCTTTCACATATATCATCTCAATAGATCATCAATAGTTCATAGAAAAAAAAAAGCTTTCTCTGAATTGTCCTGCTTATCTAAACAGCATCTTTTGTTACATGATGCCGTGATTGATGAGTAGAAAATTGAATTAAAGAGAACTTATTCACATATTCACTTGTGATATCTCTTCTGAACTAAAGATGGGGAAACCTTTTGAAAAATGAAATGAGGGGCAGCTAGGTGGCACAGTGAATAATAGAGCACCGGCCCTGGAGTCAGGAGGACCTGAGTTCAAATCCGTCCTCAGACACTTAACACAAAAACTAGCTGGGTGACCTTGGGCAAGTCACTTAACCCAATTGCCCTCCAAAAAGCAAAAAAAAAAAAAAAGAAAAGAAAAATGAACAAAAATCTTCATTTTATACATTCTATGCAAATCCTATTACTATCAGCATGGACTCGGAGTTGGAAGACCTGGGTGATAGATAGATAGATGGATATGGATGGACGGACGGATGGACGGACGGACGGACGGACGGACGGACGGACGGACGTGTCTTGGCTTTGTCAGCTGCTTTGTAACCTTGAGCAAGATACTTCACCTCTAAGGGCATACATTTCTTTAGTCAGATGAGTTCAAGTAAATGATTAATCAGATCTCTTCTATCCAGGAGCAGATGTTTAGCTGGATCTTTCAAACAAACAAAAAAATGTATTGAGACCTTTTTTAAGTTTCCCCGGCCGTGTTCGGGGTTTTGTTGTTGTAATTTGACCTCTATATTCTCGGGGCCTAGCAGTTTCTAACATATTAGGTTCTTAAATGCTTATTGATTGATTGCTACTGTGGTAAATTCATTGGAGCAATAGGAGTGTCATTTCCCTCAAGCAGAATTAATTTACCCTTTGAGGCAGGAGCTAGTTTTTTTGTTGGTTTGGTTTTTGTGTCCCTGGTACCATGTCTTGAACATGAAAGGCCCTGCTTTTATGATTCCTGGGTTGGACTACAAATGATACGTGCTGGCTATAGTGTAGCAGCAAAACAAAAAAAAAAGTATGTGCAACACTTAGAAATGGAAGAGCAAAGCTTTGAGTAAAGCTACTTTCAGCCAGCAAAGCCAGCCAGACAAAACTAGAAATACCAGGCCCAACCACTAATAGTGACTGATACAAAACAATTTTATATCTCTAGGGCTTCATAACATAGATAGAAATACTAGACAGTTGTTGTTTTAAAGCAATGCTCCAGGAGCAATTTTTAATTTCTTTTTTCTTTGAAAATACAAGACAAAGATAATCACGCTTTAGAAACCTAGTTTAAAGTAGAAATTACTTACATATGCTTTATGTTTTAGGATCATAGAATGTGGAAGTAGAAGGACTTTCTCACATAGTTTTTTCACTTATAAAATGAATGGATTGGACTAAGTCCAAAGAAATTCCATCTCTTGGAATCCCTAGTTTTCTTCAAGACTCAAATCAAGGACCATCGTCTATTTGTCATCTTTCCTGAACCCCAGTCTGCTAGGGCCTCTCCCTACCAATTTACCTTATATTCATTTTCTATGTACCTATGTATGTAACTGCTATCCCCCTGATAGAATGTATGTCCTTTGAGGCTAAGTACTTTTTCACTTTTGTCTTTGTACTCTCAGAGCATAACATCAGTACCTGAGACATTAATTTGCCAATGCAATCCCCACAGCAGCTGCTATGAACATGCAGGTGTATTCCAGTTTTGAATCCCAAGATATAACAGATTCTTTCCTTGAAGATGAAACCAAGACATGTATTCAGACACCAAAAAGCCAAAGCCATCATAGTAACAAAGAAGTCTGTACACATTGCCAATGCAGGGAGCACTGACCGAGTGTTCTTTTTAAGACAAAGTCCATACACATCACCAATGTCTCAATGTTAGTCCTCCAATAAAACAAGTTCCCTTAGGCAAAAATCACTCCCTCCCTCGTTCACACTGCCTGCTCTGCTCTCCTCTTCCTACTGTCTCCCAGCTTGGTCTCACTCCCCCTTAGATCTGCCTCACCCACACTTCCTGCTCTACCCCGTTCAGCATGCTCCTCCCACCATGGGCTCTATGTGATCACATAGGCCTATTAAGGGGCAGGGAGGATCTTCAAATTCCCTTAACATTACAGATGTAGATGCTTGATAAATGCCTGCTTGCTTGATTAAAGATCTTCCTAAGATCACCCAACTTGTAACTAGAGCTGAAATCCATACGCAGTCCTGGGACTCCAAATCTGTTTCTCTCTTTGCTGTATTTACTTTTTTGTCTTATAGCACTCCTTGGTTTTTATCCTAATGAGATGTGATAACTCAGAGGAAAAATTAATGATTGGTTTGTGCTTATTTGCTCTTAGATGATGGGTTGTAAAATCTTTATGAGGGAGTTAGACTTGATGGATGTTAAATCAGTTTGATATTTGACTCTTGGCACCCCATGTTAAAATATTGCTTGATTTTCAGGCTACAAAAAAGCATGCTACTTTTCATAACTTGTCAAGTGTACTGTAAGCTTATTTCATCCTGAAGTTTTTTGACTCTGCATTGAACTGACAATACTGCAGCACAAAATACTGTGTCCTTAGTTTTGTGTGACTTAAAATAATAAATGAATTAAGAATACAGGTATGATTCAGACTTTTAAAGATTGGTTTTGGAATAAGCATCCATAGAATATATACAGACTCAAGCTTATTCATGGAATTTATTCATAAAATTTAATATTCTGATGTTGCTTAAAGAACATCTGTTCCAGTCCTGTCATTTTAGATGAGAAAACAGAGGTTCACAGAAATTAAGAATCTTAACCAAAATATATAGGAAATAGCAGAACCCAGTTCTTTTGGTTCCAAATCCGTTGTCTTTTGTGTTGTCTTTCATAAGTTCCAAGATCTAGTCAATGTAATTGACATATAAATGGGCTAGAATAAATCTAGCAAGTAGGTTTGATTTTTAAAAACTTAATATAAAATGATTGTAATTACTTCTAACTTCTTTGTTTTTAATTTTCATCAGTTTTTATTGATATTTTGTTTCTTCTATCCCATGTATCCCTCACCATCCTTCTCCCAGAGAGTTACCCATGTGACAAATTGTATTTTTTAGAGGGGAAAAAAAGCCATCACTACTAATCAATACATTGAAAAAGTCCTAAAACATGCAACATAAGTAACTCCTGTAGACCTCCACCTCTATGAAAAGGTACATTGGGGATGTTTTCCCTTATCTTTTCATTCAAGTCCTGCTTGATTTTTATACTTTTGTTATTTTTGCTTTTTACTGTGTCCTTCTTTCCATTTACATCATTGCAGTTACTATGCATATTGTTTTCTTGCCTCCTTTTACTTCACTCTGCATGATTTCACATAGATCTTTGTGTGCTTCTATATATTCAGTCACATCATCATTTCTTATATCACAGTGACATTCATGTTATACTATTTGTTTAGCCATTCCCCAGTTAACTTTCCAGTTTCTAGCTATCTCAGAAAGTGCTGCTATAAATATTTTGAATATATGGGGTATTTTTTCTTATTTTTAGCTTCCTTGGGATATAAGCCCAGTAATGGAATTTCTGGTTCAAAGGGCATGGACATTTAATTCATTTTATTTCCATAATTCCAAATTGCTTTTCAAAATGGTCGTACCATTTTGCAGCTCTACCAATAGTATTTCTGTTTTCTACAACCCCACCAATATTAACTGTTGCATTTTTTTTTTGTCATTTTGTTTTCTGATTTGCAGGGTATGAGTCAAAACTTCAGGGGTTTTTGTTTGTTTATTTTTGCATTTCTCTTGTTATTGATTCAGACCATTTTTTTTTCATGTAGTTGTGAATATTTTGCAGTTCTTTTGAGAAATGTTTGTTCAATTAATCTATTGGGAAATAACTATCAATCATATAAGTATGTGTGCATGTATACATGTGTGTGTGTATCTCGGGTACCAAACCATTTTCAGAGAAATTTGATACAAAGATTTTTTTCCCCCATTCAACCACTTCCCTTCTTTAATGCATTAAAGTTGTCTATACTGAAGCTTTTCGGTTTTAAGTAATCGAAGTTACTTATTTCATCTTTTATAATTGTTGCTATCATTTGTTGGGTGAAGAAAATATCTCTTAATCATAGTTGTGAGAGTATGTGATCTGTTTTCTGATTTTTTTTTTACAAGTGAGATCTTTAATATTAAATTTACATATGCATTCAGAATATATTGTGGAATATGGTATAAGATGTTGGTCTGAGCTTAATTTGTGCCATATTGCTTTCTAGTTTTCTCAGCAGTTTTTTAAAAAAAGTCATATACGGAGTTTTCCCTTATTTTCCACTTTTGATCAATTTAACCAATATCAGGTGACTTTGATGACTGCTGCTTTATAATATGAGGTCTGGAGGTGCTATTCCTCTTTATTCTTTTTTTCAACATTTCCCTTGATACATCTGTATCTTTTGTTTTTCTAAATTAATTTCATTATTATTTTATCAAGATCTATAAAGTGTCCCTTTGGTAATTTTATTGATATATCATTTAAAGTGCATACAACACTGGGCCTGGAGTCAGGAAGACTTAAATTCAAATCCAGCCTCTGACACTTAGTCTCCATGTGACCCGAGACAAGTCTCTTAACCTCTGTTTGCCTCAGTTTCTTAATCTGCAAAGTGGAGACAATAAGAGCATCTACCTCCTAGGGTTGTTGTGAGGATCAGATGAGATCATTATAAAATGCTTGGCAAGCTCTGTATTAATGGTAGTTGTCAGCATTATTATTAAATTAATTTTGGCAGTATTGTCATTTATTATGGTGGCATAGCCTCACCCTGAGCACTGAATATTCCTCTAGCTATTTAGGTTGTTCTTTATTCATTAAAGAATGCCTTGTAATTGAATCTGTACAAGCTTTTGGTGCCCTTTGGGAGGTTGATCCCCAGATATTTTATGCATTTTGTAGTTATTTGGAATGAGATTTCCCTATTATTGCTTCTTGTGTTTTGTTATTATTATATAGAAGAATGTTGAATTTTGAGGATTTATCTTGAAGCCTGCAACTGTGCAGAAGCTGTTTATTGTCTCCATTAGTATCTTTGCTTTTTCCATGTTTTTTTTTTACGTTAAATAGTTATTTTGGTTTTTTCCAATTGTCTAAAGACAGTTTTTAACATTAATTTTTTTGAGTTCCAGTTTTTTTTTCTCCCTTTTCCCCCTCTCTGTCCCTTCCCTAAAACAGTAAGCAACTTCTTTTAGGTTATATATGTGTGATCACATAAAACATATTTCTGTATTAGTCATGTTGTAAAAGAAGAAACAAACCAAAAGTTAAAAAAAAAAAACAAAATGAAAACGACGTTCTTCAGTCAGCATTTAGATGCCATCAGGTTCTCTCTCTGGAGGTGGATAGCTTTTTTCATCATGAATCCTTTAGAATTGACTTGGATCATTGTATTGCTGAAAAGAGCTAAGTCATTCATAGTTGATGATTATACAGTGTTGCTATTACTGGTTGGGCTCATTCTGTACAATGTCTTCCTAGTTCTGCTCATTTCATTTTGTATCAGTTCATGTAAGTTTTTCCAGGTTTTTCTGAAATGCATCTACTCATCATTTCTTATATGTGGTCTTCCATTACATCCATATACCATGACTTGTTCAGCCATTCCCCAAATGATTGGCATCCCCTCAATTTCCAGTTCTTTGCCAACACAGAAAGAGCTACTATAAATATTTGTGTGCACATAGGTCCTTTCCCCCTTTTTCCAATCCATTGGAATATAGAATATAGACCTATATTGCTGGATCAAATTTCCTGCAGTTTTTCAAGTAAACCATCTTATCATCAGCAAAAGGGGTAGTTTTATTTCCTCATTACCTATTTTTATTCTCACTATTGCTAACGTAACCAGAATCATATCAAATAATAGTAGGGAGAGAACACATTCTTTCTTCGCTTCTGTATTTATTGAAAAGCAGCTTAGAGTTGGGCTGCTTTCAAGCTTGCCAAAGGATTTTAAGTGACCCGAGGAAAATGTAGAGGATATCCTTTGGCATGCTGCAGGATGCAACGGCTGTAAGTTGTGCAGCCTGTTCTAGTATATCCCCATTGCTACAGATGATACTTAATTTTTGTTTTAGAAAATGCTTTTTAATACTTTTATACACTTTGTAGAGTTTTAGCATTAAAGTGTGTTGTTGTTTGTCTTGAGGCTTTTTCTTCCTCTATTGAGTTGATCATGTGGTTTGGATATTTTGGTTTTTAATATGAGTATGTTGATCATTTCTTTTTAATGTTGAACCATCCCTGCATCCCTTGTATATATCCTACTTGATCATAATGAATGATTTCTTAGATAAATCACTTTGCTCCGTTTGATAGGATTTTGTTTAAAAATTTGAATCAATGTTCACTAATGATATTGATCTATAGTTTTATTTTCCCTGGTTTAGTTTTTAGTAAAATATTTGCCACACAAAAGGATTCTGGTAGGGTTCTTTCTTTGTCAGTATTTTTTTTAGAATAATTTGCAAAGTATGGGTACTAACTGTTCTTTTAAAGTTTGATAGAATTCTCCTATGAATTTTTCTCCACTTTGGTAATTACTTTACAGATATATATGTTTCCTTTTTGTGAGATCAGGTTATTTAAGATCTTTGTCTGGTCTTCTGATAGATTATATTTTATATTTTTGAAATTATACTGTATTTCTTTTCTATTCTCAGTTTTGTTAACATAATTGTACATTCTATGTTCTTATTATTCCCTTATTTCTTTTGGTTTTGCTATAATTAAACTGTGCTTCTTTACCATGTTGTTGGTTTATTTTTTTTCTTTTTTAATCAGATATGCTAAGGGCTTATCAATTGTATTATTCTTTTAAAAGAACTAGCTTTTAGTTAAATTTATCATTTCTATAGGTTTTTTGTTTCCAATTTCTCTATCTCCCCTATAGTTTTTAATATCTCCTCATTTGTGCATATAGGCATATTTGGTGACATTCTAATTTTTAAAATGCTTCTCAGGTCATTGATCATCTGTTTTTTAACTTATTATTTTCTTCCTGAGGTCTGCTTTATCTTCATCTTGGAAATTTTGCTATGATTTTAAAAAATATGTATTATTTTTTTTCTGCAATTCATTTTTTATCCACTCATTATTTTAGATTTCATTGTTAGTTTTCCATTTGGACCTTTATCTTCTGTTTTTGGACTCAACCACTTTCTATTTTAATTGCATTATAGGTTTTTTTGTTGTTTGTTTTGTTGTGTTTTTTTTTTTTTGAAGGGGGGAAGGCAAGGCACTTGGGGTTAAGTGACTTGCCCAAGGTCCCATAGCTAGCCTGCATGTCAAGTGTCTGAGTCTAGATTTGAACTCAGCTCCTCCTGACTTAAGGGCTGGTACACCATTCATTGCACTGCCTAGCTGCCCTTGCATTTCAGTTTTTTAAAGATATGTTAACTATTTTTTCCTTTTTACAAAAATTTGCTTATTAGATCCCTTCCATAGTATGCAGTTTTTGTCAATCCATGTAGTACAGAGAAATATGTATTTTGCTGTCCCAATTAGAAAATGTCATGTGACTTTACATATATAATTGATATCAAATTATGCTTGCTTTTTCAAATGGGAGGGGTTTGTGGGATGGAGGGAGAGAATTTGTAACTCAAATATTTAACAAAATATATTTTTTTAAAATCTTTGTTAGACTTAGCTAGAACTGATAGAGGGATATTGAAATTTCCTGTCACAATTATGGTGCTGTCTGTGTGTTCTTGAAGCTCAGATAATGTTTCTTGTATGAATTTGGATTCTAAAGCATTTAGAGTATATAAATTGTTTGTTGCTTGTGATTCTTTTCAGCACAGTTTTTCCTTTTCTTATCCCTTTTTATTTTTAAATGTTTTTGTTTGTTTGATTAGTATGATTGGTAGCTCCTGTTTTTTTTCAATTCACTTGGTGCATAGTAAATTTTTTCCTATCCCCTCAGTTTTGTTTTTTGTATGTCTTTAAACGTGGCTTTAAGTAAGCAGCAGATTTTTTTTAGCTTTAAAGAGTGTTTTAAAAACAGAGTTTTGTTTTCTCATCCAATCTGTCACTCTTTGTTATTTTTATTGTATTGTTTAATCCATTCACATTTAAAGTTTTGAGTTAGGTTTGTATTTTCCTCCATGTGTCTCTAATTTTTTTTTAATTAAGTTTTTTTCCGTCATATTCTGTTGTAAACACAGTATTATTGTCCTTCCTTTATGTGTGTGTGTGTGTGTGTGTGTGTGTGTGTGTGTGTGTATGTGTGTATGTGCATTTGAGTTGGCCCGGTTCCCACAGACTTTCTTCCCTCATCCTTGATTACCTTTTCTCATTTGTTACTCCTTTCCCTTTACGATTTTATTCATTGGTTGTTCTCTTCTTTCATGTGGTTATATATTTCTGGGCCCTCTTTTAGCGTATTATTTAAGTAGATTCTCATTTTCTCTCCTCTCCTCTCCTTCAGCTAGTCTGTTCACTAGCCTTTTAAGAAATTTCACTTTTGACCTGAAACAACTCCAAAAGACTCATAATGGAAAATGCCATCCACATTCAGAGAAAGAAATATGGAGTCTGGATGCATATCAAGCATACTTTTTCCTCTCTTTTTTGTTTTGTTTTTTCTTTCTCATGGTTCCTTCCATTCGTTCTAATTTTTCTATACAACATGACTAATGTGAAAATATGTTTAATAAGAATGTATATGTAGAGTCTATATTGGATTGCATGCCATCTTGGAGAAGGGGGAGGGAAGGAAGAAAGAGAAAACCTAAAACCTATGGAAGTGAATGTTGAAAACTAAAAGTAAATTAATTTATTAAAAAAGAATTTCATTTTTTAAAACCTATTCCCAAAAGGGGTTTCCCTCTCTCTTCATTATCCATCTTTTCAAAAAAGTATATATATTTTAATTTATGGAATAAAACAAGCATTTCTATAACACAGTATGATAACAAATAAAAAAGATTACACAGGAAACTGCAATTATGTACAACTTGCTATTCCTTTTAAATATGTAATAAGATTATGCAATTTTCATTTCTTTCTTCCCTCCCTCTCCCCCCTACCCTAGAGATGGCTACCATTAGACACAAACACGTTGTGTTTATATAATAAATTTATTTTTATAGAGTAAAATTATTCTATACATACTTCCATTTTTCAGTTCTTCCTCTGGATGAAGATACCATCTTTCTTCATATGTTAATTTAGGTAGTTATATTAGTCAACATGACATACTTGTTCAAAGTCATTCTTAAAACAATATTGCTGTTACTGTATACAGTGTTCTCTTGGTTCTACTCCTTTCTCTGTTTGTTATTTCATGCAAGACTTTACATTTTTTTTCTAAGATCATTGATCTTATCATTTCTTTTAGCACAGTAATATTTCATCAGAATCATATACAATGACTTGTTCAGCTATTTCCCAGTTGATGGGCATCTCTGCAATTTCCAGTTCTTTGCCACCACAAAGAGAACTGCCATAAATATTTTAGAACATATAGGTTCTTTTCCCTCTCCCTTAATCATCTTCAGATATAGACCTGGTAGTGATATTGCTGGATCAGAGGGTACAGGCAGTTTGATAACTCTTGAGGAATAATTCCAGATTGCTTTCCAAAATGGTTGGATCAGTTCACAATTACATCAATAGAGAATTACAAACCTTGTTTGTAAAAAATGAGCTGGAAAAGGAAATGGCAAACTACTCCAGTATGTCTGCCAAGAACCCCCCAAATGGGTCCATGAAGAGTGGGACACGCCAGAAAATGAGCAACAATACAGCTGACATGCCCGTATGGTAGTGTACCTCCTCTGCTGATCTATATACTCTTTGCTTGACCTTTTTTTTTTTTAATTCTCCCTACATTTACCTGAAAATTTCTCCCTCTGTCCATGTTTTCCCACTTCTCTAATAGCCATTTGTCCCCAGGGAGTCCAACTCCCCCATTCCCCAGGATAAATAGACTTTTCAAACACCAGATCTCCCAGGCCTCATCAAGCATATGGTCATCGTCTTTTCTTCACCCAAGATCACAAATTCTAAGTCCAGTGCTTTTTTTTTCCAAACTAAATCATGTTATCACCTGAAGGAATAGCTCAACGTCAATGGAATCAGTTTCAGAATTTTTATATTTGAAAAGGAATCACCAACATTTAAATGACCAAGTTTAAATAACTAAGAGGTCGGTGCATTTGGCTATTTGGAGGTTCATTTTGAAGCGTACTCAACTAATCCCAATCAGGATGCAGTTCTTAAAATTAAACATTTCATAGGAGCCACAGTGAGCTTCTTAAATGAGTGAAGCTATTGGCAGGTTCTGAAGTGAATTATGAATGGAAATGCTCCAAAGCTTGATGGCAAAATGTGAATACATAATTCATTATGATGAAATTTTCTCTTGATGCTTTTAAAGACATATTTTTTTTCAATCCAAAGACAATCTTTACTTTCTTTTGTCTAAATGATTTGCATAATTGTGACTTTGAAATTAACATGTCCTTTAACCATCACATTTATGTTGTATTCTTTGAAAACTTAGGGACCAGAATAAGTTTGAAAAGAATTATTATTCACCTGTGCTTAAATGAAAGATCATTTGGTCCTGACTTGAGTCTTATTTCATGTTGATTCCTTAGAACTATAGAATTACAGAATGTTAGAGATGGAAGGAACTGTCCAGAAAATATCTAGTCAGACCCTCACATTTTATACATAACACCACTGCCACCCAGAATGGTTACTTTTCTCAAATCCTGCAACTAAATCAGTGTCAGAATCATGACTAGAAAAACCCCGGGTCACTAAACTCCCAGTTCAGTAACCTTAATTTTACTGCCCTTCTCTTCTCCCCAGAAATTTGAATGAAATATTCCTACTAAATATGACCTATTTTTTCCCACCAGATACTGAACGACTCTATTCAGTGATATTCCAGGAAATCTGTGACTGCTTTGGAAAGAAATATACATGGGATGTGAAAGCCATGGTTATGGGTAAAAAAGCATTGGATGCAGCACAGGTTATTGTAGAAGTCTTGGATCTTCCATTAACCAAAGAGGAACTGTTGACAGAAAGCAAAAGGAAGCAAGAACAAATATTTCCAACAGCGACATTTATGCCAGGTATTTTTTTCATATAAATAAATTCATGTAAAAATGTTAACAATTCTGTCTTAATCTAGAAAAGTGTCTTTTAAAAAGCAGGATATATATTATCATTTGATAGTTATTTTCCTTTGCCTAAATGTTCTCCATATTCACCTCCACCAAAATAAATAAATAAAGCCTTTCTTTGTTAGAGCGGATTTCAGAGCTTCTTGAGGAGTTTCCATGTTAACCTTTGGGGAAGCTATATTTTTTTTTAATGTTTAAAGACTGGAAAATCTTTCGTATGGGACAGCTAATCTTTGATGTTTTCTCATAGTGCAACACTTAATAAGTGTTTTAAAAATTGAAATCTACTTTTAAAATAACAGAATTATAGATTTGAAGCTAGAAGGGACATTTCATAGCCTAGGTGGCCTACATTCCATTTTTACATAAGGAGCCTGAAAACAGAAACACTTAAGTGCCTTACCCAAAGTCACATGGGTGGCAAGTGGCAGAGAAAGAATTTGAAACAAGGCCCCCTTGCTCCAAATCCAGTATTGTTTTAAAATAATAATAATTTTTATGGATGTCTGTTATCAAGTAAATATTATATAATTAGATGGCTTTAGACTTGAAATAACACTGACATAATTTAGTCCCATTACTTACATTCTCCCCATTCCTGGGTACTATTTTATAGTTTAGGAAACTGAGACCCAGAGAAGTTAACTTAGTTCGCCACAGACACACAGTTAGTTAATTGTAGAGCAAGGACCAGAACTCAGATCTCCTGACTCTCAGTCCAGTTTCCTTCCTAAAAGAGGGTTGTTTCTAAGCTTAATGTCAGCAAAGAAAGTATTACTTATTTCATGTCTAAAGTAGCAAATAGGATTCTAGCCTGAAAAATTCCAAAAACTTCTGAAAGTGCAGAATTCATTAAGAAAGTAGTTAAAGTTATTCAAATGAGCTTCTTGTAAGTTTTAAAAGGTATAATTTATTTGTTTTCTTGTTTGTATGCTCCTTTTCTTTTTCTTACTAGTATTCAGTTTTCTGTTGAAAAGGAAAGATTACTTAGTTCCCATGGGGCTTGTTAACTGGAGATCGATCAAAACTGGATTGCTACTGTTTATTGCTAGAAGGGAGAAGGTCAGAAGTGTTCTGGATTATATGGAACTAAAAGTGCTTTAAAATGGAGAATTATTTTCAGATTCTTCCAAGGTGATGGGGCAGAAACTTAATCTTTAAAGCTGTTGGTAGGAGAAAAAAATCCTTGTGAGCAATTTAGATTTTAAACCATTTTTATATCAATCATATATTTGTGAGATATTTAGTTAGTATATACCTGCCACCAAACGTTTGTATGACTATTTCCAGAAATCAGAAATTAGTTCTGCACATGGTACCACTGATAACAATGGTTGTATTATCATATAAGAAAGTAGCTTGGTATTTAGTGTTAGTGTCCCATATTTTGAGAATTCTTGTAGAAAATCTGTAAGGTTCATTCCATTTCTAAATCTTATGATATCATGCTGTGGGGAAATCAGTTCATAGGGCATAATGGCCTCTGCCCCTTATAGACAATATCAAGACAGTGGAAAAAATATAATTAATTTTTACATCTCAAAGTTATTCATCTTGGCTTTAAAGACTAGTAAAAAAAATGAAAAACTTTTATCTAGTATTAGAAATTAGGGGGAAGACTGTGTTTCTTTGAAAGAAAATGTTTCATTTGTGGCCTCTAACATTTTTCATTCAGTCTACAGTTGAACATGTCCTATGTGCCAGGTGCAGAAAGGCAAAAACAATCCCTGCCCTCAGGGAGCTTACATTCTAATAAGGAAGACAACATATGAATAAATACTTGGGTATAAGTATAAATTATATACAGATATAATGGCAAGCAAAGGAGTACTTTGCTCCTTGTTTCAGTTATTCAAATACTTAGCTCTTTGTTTCTGCTATTCAAGTGCCTTTGAGCCTAGCCTTTGCTTGAGTCAAGTCTTTGTTGGAAGTTGGAAGTCTCAAGTTGGAAACAGTATTCGTGGTGTTGCCTTTAAGTGACCTAACAGTCATCACATGGAGCCCACTTTTTTTTGCCAAAAAAAAGTGAATAAAAGCTTGAGTACAAGCTAGGGCCAAGCAGAACTGGGGGGAAGGATGCCTATGGTGTTGGCGCTCTGTTGGTCTGTCCTGTGTTGATGTTACTTTGTCAGACCTGTATGCTGACAGGTTCAGGAATCCTGAAAGAGGGCTTTACTGCTGTTTTCAGAAGTCCTGGGACTTTACTACTGATTTGTGGTTGGTTTCTCAGACAGAAACCCTGTCTGTTGGTCTGTGTTAATTTCTCAGACAGAAACCCTGGTTGTTGTCTGTGTTGCTTTCTCAGACAAAGCAAATTGAGATGTAAATATTGTTGTAGCCCTAGAAACAAACTGTGAAGAGCTTGAGGTAGAGTCATCCCTGTGAGCTGGACTATGGAACAGGAGCAGAGAGCTGCCTACCTATGAATCCAGGCAACAATCTGTGAATCTGTGAATCCAGGCAAGAGCTGGGAGTGGCCAACCCAAAGAGGAACTGTGGCATTTGGAAGTCAGCCTTGACTTAAGATGAAAGGACCTTTATTTGGGTACTCAGTGCTGACTGATGAGATTTGTGACTTATTGTGACTTACTGTGACAAAAGTAGAGTTAGGACTAACCCTTATGAGGATACTTAGTAGTAACTGATGATATTGTGACCTAGGAGTGGGTGGCCTTTCCACTACCTACTTTCCACTACCGATTAAGGATGATTGGAAGCCAACTTCCAGTCAGGAGGAAAGAAAATTTTACCTGGGTACTTTATTCTGAATGATGAAATTTTGATTTACTGAATGATATGTTTTGTTTAAGACTATGTGGCCACCTTAGTGATAAGGTGTTATGATACATCTTTGTGAATTTGTCTTTGTTTTCTTTGGTTTCTGTAATGATTTGCTTTAGTTTGCTGCTGAATAAATAGAAAGTTCACTATGCTATAAGATCAGAACCTTAAAGTTATTCACAGCAACAGTCCTCAGAAGAGCTTTTCCTGCTTGGCTTTACAGTGGAATAAAAGGAAGTCAGGAGGGGCAGAGCCAAGATGGAAGTGTAGAAGCAGGAAAACTCCATGAGCTCCCCACATAACCACCTCAAATACCTATAAAATATGTCTCTAAACAAATTTTAGAGTTACGGAACCCACAAAGTGACAGAGGGAAACAGATCTCCCACTGAAGGCAGCCTGGCAGGTGGACAGGAAGGGTCCATCACAGTGTGCTGGGAGCTGAGCCTAGCCCCATGTGAGCCTTCAGTTTTGGCTCCAGGGTGGCTCAGACCAGCAGCTGCAGTGTACCTTGGAAGAGTGGATCACAGCAGCTGTGGTGGTTTCCAGAAATATTATATACCAAATATCAAATATTCCATAAATGCCAAAGACAAAGTAAAAGGTCAGTGAAGAACTCTCTTGGAACTAGGGGGGACAGAGTATGGTCTGGCCTCAACCCCCAGAAGGAGAAGCGGCAGAGGCACTGCGGCCAGGCAGCCTCCGCCACCTGGCTGCTTCAGAGCTCCCAGCCTATGGATCATAGGGGGACTGGGCGACCATTTTGGTGGGGGCGGGGGAGAGAGGGTTATCACTCTTGCCTTGACCTTCCTGGATCTGGATCTCTATCTAGGGTGGAGGTCCTGGGGTATGAGACCAGTGAGCCATAGCTTGTGGGGGCCTGTAGAGAGGGCACCCAACTAATACCTCTAGCAGCTGCAAAAACTCCAGTAATTTGGGACAAAGCTCTCCTCCCTGGAAACAGTTCTACTGTGGCAAAGAGCTCAAAAGTCACATAATTGAATGGCAACATGAGCAAGCAAAGTAAGCACAGCAGTCCAAATTTAGATTCCTTTTTGGGGGATAAAAAGGATCAAAGCATGGAATGGTAGGAAGACAACAAAGTCAGAACTCCTTCACCAAAAGCTTCCAAGAAAAATATGAATTGGTTCCAGGCCATGGAGGAGCTCAGGAAGGATTTTGAAAATTAAGTAAGAGAAGTGCATGAAAAATTGGGAATAGAAATGAAAATGATGCAAGAAAATCATGAAAAGAGAGTCACCAACCTGACTGAAGAAAATAACACCTTAAAAATAGATTAACTCAAATGACAAAAGAGGCTCAAAAAGCCAGTGAGGGGAAGAATGCCTTAAAAAGCCATTGTCAGATGGAAAAAGAATTTCAAAAGCTCACTGAAGAGAATAATTCCTTTACAATTAGATTGGAGCAAATGGAAGCTAATGACTTTATGAGAAATCAAGATACTACTAAGCAGATCCAAACAAATGAAAAAATAGAAGGCAGTGTGAAATATCTGATTGGAAAAACCACTGACCTGGAAAATAGATCCAGGAGAGATAATTTTAAAATTATTGAACTGCCTGAAAGCTATGATCAAAAAAAGAACCTAGAAATCATCCTTCAAGAAATTCTCAAGGAAAATTGCCCTTATATTTTAAAACAGAGGGCAAAATAGAAATGGAAAGAATTCATAGTTCACCTCTTGAAAAAGATGCCAAAAAGAAAACTCCTAGGAATATTATAGCCAGGTTCCGGAGTTCCCAGATCAAGGAGGAAATATCACAAGCAGCCAAGAAGAAATAATTTGAGTTTTGTGGAAACACAATCAGGATAACACAAGATCTAGCAGCTTCTACATTAAGGTATTGAAGGGCTTGGAATATGATATTCTGGAGATCAAAGGAGCTAGGATTAAAACCAAATATCACCTACCCAGCAAAACTGAATATCATGTTTCAGGGGAAAATATGGTCATTCAATGAAATAGAGGACTTTCAAACATCCTTGATGGAAAAAGAAGCAGAGTTGAATAGAAAATTTGACATTCAAATACAAGAAGTAAGAGAAGCATGAGAAGATAAAGAGGGAAAAGAAATCATAAGGAACTTATCAAAGTTGAACTATTTACATGCCTACATGGAAAAATGATAATTGTAACTTGTGAAACTTTTCTCAGTGTGAGGATAGTTGAAGGGAACATAAATGTGTGTGTATATGTATATATACATATGTATGTGTATATAAGAGAGTATATGTGTGTATGAATACATATGTGAGTGGGTGCTTATATGTGTACATGTGTACATAGACAGAGGGCATAGGATCAGTTGAATAGGAAAGGATGATATTTAAAAGGTGAAATTAAGAGGTGAGAGAGGAATATAATGAGAGGAGATGGGGAGAGACAGAATGGGGTAAATTATCTCATAAAGAAGAGGCAAGGGAAAACTGTTCCAATGGAGGGGAAGAACAGGAAGATAAAAGGGAATGGGTCAACCTTATTCTCATTCAGTTTGGCTTAGGGAGAGAATGGCATACACACTATATTGGGTATCTTGCCCTACAAGAGAGTAGGGGCAAGGGGGTGAGAGGGGGGATGATGAAGGGGAAGGCAAGTTGGTGGGGAGGGTAGTTAGAAGCACACACTTTTGAAAAGAGACATGGTCAAAGTAGAGAATAGAACAAGTGAGGGGTGTGATAGGATGGAGGGAAATATAGTCAATCTTTCACAATATATCCACTATGGAAATGTTTTGCATGGCTACACATGTACAACCTACATTGAATTGCTTATCTTCCCAGTAAGGGTGGATGATGAGAGAGGAAGTGAAGAATCTGGAACTCAAAGTTTTAAAATCAAATGTTTAAAAGTATTATCATTATTATTATTATTTTACATGCAACTGAGAAATAAGATATACAGGCACTGGGGTATGGAGATCCATCTTGCCCTACCAAAAAGTCAGAGGGGGAATGGCGGAGGATATAGGAGAGAGTAGATTGGGGTAGGGGGTATACAGTGGGATCGCTGTTTTGGGCTGGTGGGTAGGGGAAAGATAGGGAGAAAATTTGTAACTCAAAATCTTGAGGAAATGAATGTTGTAAACCAAAAATAAACATAAAACTTAATTAGAAAAAAAATAAGTGGAAGTCAGCCAAGAGGGGAATGTATTACCAACAAGAGAAACCAGGGAGGGCCTGTTGTAGAAGATAGAATTTGAATTGAGTCTTGAAGGAAATCTGGGAAGCTAAGAGACTAAAATGAGCATTACAAGCATGAAGGTATATTAGCAAGCACCCTAGCACACCCAGAATGACCTGCTAGCACAGGTTCTTTGATGTGCTTTTCTGAAGGAAAGACAACTGGAGTCAACAGTCTTACTTTAATTAAACATATAAAAGTCATTCGCTAGTTCAGCAGAAAGGTCAGCATCCTTAATGTGGAGAAAGTACAAGCAGAGAAGTAAAGAAGGTAAAGGTCATTCACTAGTTCAGGGGAAAGGTCTGCAATCTGAACGTGGAGAGAATACAAGCAGAGAAATATGAAGAAATTAGCACAGATATCTGATAGACAGGGCTCTAACTGTCTAAATAAAGTAATAGATACATAATCACCAGACCAAGGAGTACTAGCATCTGGGTTCTCAAAGCTTGGGTGGGGGTGGGGTGAGGGGAGGCTCCTTAACAATGGCTACTTAGGGTCTCATGTGGCCAAATCACAAAGTCCCATGAGTGAGCCCCAAAATAAAATATCAGTCTCCTAGTACATGTAGTTTTCAGCTAATTGGCTTAGAGCCAGAAGGCATCACAACCTAGGTTACTCAGCACAGCTGTGAATTACCATGGTTCAAAGGAAATTGATCCTACAGTTGTTTACAATTTACATGAGCCTGGGAAACTGAACTCCAGAAAGAAAAGCGACAAAAATCCCGCCTTGCTTGCGCTTATAGAAGGACAGCATACTGTGGAAAGGGCAGGAAAGAGAAGTCCTAAGGAAAGGCCTGTTCCTTTATCCGTTAAGAGTATAATTTGAGTGGTGAGTTCAGAAAACAGATTGCAGAGAGTTTAGAAGAGAGAGAGGAGAGGAAGTGGAGGCTCCAGGTATCAATGAATTTCTCAAGTTTCACCAGGAAGGGAAAGAAAGATATAAGATGATGTTTAGCAGGGATAGTAATGTTGAAGTGAACATTTTTGAAGGATGTGGGGAAACATGAGAATGTTTGGAGAGAAGGAGCTAGTAAATAAGAAGAGGTTGGAAAATAAGAAAGAATGTGAATATGATATTGTTACAGTTTTCTGGAGAAGTCGGGAGGAGATGGCATCAAGGGTGCATGAAGAGAGGTTGTCTTTGAGAAGTACTCCCTTTTTATCTGAAATGAGATGGGGGAACATTTCTGAAGCTAGAAAAGGGCTTGAAGGCTCTGTAAGAAAAAGGCTAGAAATCTATAGTCTCTTTAATTCCTTACCTCCTTCAAACATATGAGGATGAGATCTGCTTGTAGGTAGTATTTGCACACATTGTGATGATGTATAAAAAGCACTCTGCAAGCTTTAAACATCATCATTGTTTTCTGTGTTAATGATTATTTTAAAAGTGTCCTGATTGTGGAAATAAAAAGAAAATTAAATGGTCTTTTTACATTCTCTATCCTGTAGTTAATTTGAAGTTTGTTCGATTTTATTTCTAAGAAAATATTATAGTTTTCTAGGTAATCCAGTCGAGCACTTGTACTAACACTAATGAAAATAAGTTGTGCCTCCCTTTCTTGAATAATGCTTTTCTGAGATTCATCGAGTGTTGTTGTCTAGCTTTTTCTTAATTTCTGTATTAGACACTTTACGTATTTAATAAATATAGTACTGAAAATGGTAGACTCTGCAAACCCAAATGCCAAGGAGGGCTCATTTTGTGAATTGTCCTCCCTACCATCTATTGCTTTTTGACTTCCCAGTTGGCAAACTAGCAAAAAGGAAAGTTTATAGAAGTAGGCAATCTATTATTCTTTAAAAAAAACTCATACACAGAAAGAGGCGTCCATATTGTGATGTCACTCTAAAGAAAATTTTCATTTCATGTACTAATTAATTATAGTAATGAATATAGAACGGGGGTGGAGCCAAGATGGCAGAACAGAAGCAGTAACTTTTCTAAGCTCCTCTGTGAATCCTGTCACTAAACTTTAAAAAGTGAATCTTAATGGATTTTGGAGTTTCAAAATCCACTGGGAGACAGAGCATGGCCGGATCCAGCCCAGGAATGTGCCCATGTGGTTCCGGACAGGGGTAGCGCAGAGCGAGTGGGGGCTGCAGCAGCTTGGACTAGACAGCAGACTGCAGCAGAGAGAGAAGGAGCCCCAGCCAGCGGACTCACCCACCCCAAGGGTGATTTGCAGCATCTCTCCAGCATCTCATCACAGGATGGGAGGATCCATTGGAGCCAGGCAAGAGACGACTTGAGTGCCCAGCAGAGACAGCAGCTTCTCCTGGGGCTATCAGCCCCCAGCCTGGAAGTTTAGAAATCACCTGCCTGTTTTTCCAGGGTCCAGAATGGCAAAGTAAACTGGCTGCTCCCATTCCCCCTCCCTGACCTAGAAAGCCCAGAGATAAGTGCCCCACCGAGAGTAAAATCCTGAGATAGTGGAAATAGCCTCGGGTTTGGGACTTACTGAGAAGGGGTGTAACTAATGCAGCAAGGAGTCTAAAGAGAAGAGGGGGAGGTGTCCCAACCAGCCCTACATCACCTGACCAGCAAAAGCCTGCCTGAGCAGTAGCCCAGGGGCATAGAGGTAGAAATCTGAAGGGTCGAGACCACCCCTCCTTCACAGAGCACTCTGTGAGCATCAGCATAACTCCAGGGAAACACTGAGTGTCCTGGCCTTGGCCTCTGTCTAGACACCCAGAGGCTACAGCGCAGAAAGCCATCAACCAGGCCCTTAGCTCCCAGCCTGAGAAATTAGGAAATAGGAAGTTAAAATGGGAAGGAAGGAAGCTGAGAAGAAGGGCAAGGCAAGAAAATCGATTAGAGCTTATTGTCACAAGCAAGAACAACCAAATACAGAGGACAACATGGACTCTATACTCATAGAGACCTGAGACCACAGAGGGAAATATGAACTGGTCTCAAGCCAAAAAGCATTCTTGAAGGAGCTCAAGAAAAATTTTAAGGGCCAAATTAGGGAGGTAGAAGACAAATTTAAATCTACAATGACCAAAAAAAAAGTCTCACTGAAGAAAACAAATCCTTAAAAAGTAAAATTAGTGAACTAATTGGAGAAAATACCTCCCTAAAAAAAGAACCTTCAAAAACTAACCAGAGAGAATAATTCACTAAAACATAGAATCAGTCAAATTGAAGCTCAGGACTCTATGATGCACCAAGAGTCAATCAAACAAAATATGAAGATTGAAAAATTGGAAGAAAGTGTAAAATATCTCACTGGAAAAACAACTGACCTAGAGAACACATCCAGGAGAGATAACTTAAGAATTATTGGTCTACCGGAAAGCCATGATGAAAAAAGCAGCCTGGAAAACATCCTCCAACAGATTATCAAAGAAAACTGTCCTAAAGTCTTGGAATCAGAAGATAAAATAGTTATCAAAAGAATTAACCAGACTTCTCCTGAAAGAGATCCCAAATTGAAAACTCCAAGAAATATAGTAGCCAAATTCCAGAATTACAAGATTAAGGAGAAAATACTGCAAGCAGGCAAAAAGAAACAATTCAGATATCGTGGAACTACAGTCAGGATCACACAGAACTTAGCAGCTTCTACCTTAAAAGATCAGAGGGATTGGAATTTGATATTTTGTAGGGCAAAAGTGCTAGGACTGCAACCAAGGATTAACTACCCGAGAAAACTGAGCATAATCTTTGAAGCAAGGAGATGGTCATTTAATGAAATAAGGGACTTCCAGACTTTCCTGATGAAAAAGCCAGAGAAACTTGATCTCCAATTACAAGACTCAAGGAAGACATAAAAAGGTAAACAAGGAAAACACACACTCACACATACACATTCACACATGCACACTCACGCACACATGCACATAACTTGGGATGCAATAAGAGCAAAATGTTCACATCCCTATATGAGAACTGTCAATATCGAAATTTATATGATTATCATGACCTTTAAAAGGGTTATACATAGATAGGGGGTGTGAGTATAAATGATCTAATCTGATCATAAAAAAAACCTTATTAAGGGGGTCAGAGGGACTAATGGGATGAAAGGAAATGATGAGACAGAAAAAGGAAAATTATGCCATATGAAGAGGCATAAAAACACACTATAGTAGAGGGGAAGGAAAGAGGGAGAGGAACATCATTTGAACATTATTCTCACTGGTTCTGGTTCAAAGAGGGATCAACATAATCAGTTAAGTTTAAGATTCTAATGTGAAAAAGACACGAAAACTCATTAAATAGAGGGAAAGGAGGGAGAAAGAGGGAGCACTGTATAAAATTTACTCATTGGTTTAGGGTCAAAGGGTGAATAACATACTCTGATATGTATAAAAATCTATTGTGTCCTATAGGCAGTAGGAGGATAAGGAGAGGATAAAAAGGGGGGGATTAGAGGGGATGGAAACAGTAGAAAGGGGAGAGGGTTCGTAAAGGAGGGGGGTCACTGGGAGGAAAAACTGAGGTCGGTGGTGGTCAAAAGGAAAACCCTTAAGGAGGGGAAGGGAGAAGGAAGGAACAAAAACATAAGCAGGGGAGGGAATAGGATGGAGGGGAAGAGACAGTCATCATTACTGTGAATGTGAATGGGATGAACGCTCCCATAAAACAGAGGCGGACAGAAGAATGGATTAAAAAACATAATCCTACAATATGCTGTCTACAAGAAACACATTTGAAACAAAGGTAAAACCACAGGGTAAAGGTAAAAGGCTGGAGTAGAATATATTAAGCTTCAGCTAAAGTAAAAAAAGCAGGGGTAGCAATCCTTATCTCAGATAAAGCAAAAGCAAAAATAGATCTGATTAAAAGAGATAAGGAAGGAAACTATATCCTGCTAAAAGGCACCATGGAGAATGAAGAAATATCATTATTAACATATATGCTCCAAGTGGTATAGCATCCAGATTTCTAGAGAAGTTAAGGAAATTAGTGAAAGAAATAGATAGCAAAACTATACTAGTGGGGGACCTTAATCTCCCCCTCTCTGAACTTGATAAATCTAACCTCAAAATAAACAAGAAAGAAGTGAAGGAGGCATATAGAATTTTAGAGAAGCTAGATATGATAGATTCTGGAGAAAACTGAATGTGGATAAAAGGAAATATACTTTCTTCTCAACAGTTCATGGCACATACTCAAAAAATCGACCATGTACTAGGGCATAAAAACACAATTCAGTGCAGAAAGGCAGAAATATTAAATGCATCCTTCTCAGATCATGATGCAATAAAAATTATATGCGACAAAGGGCCATGAAAAGATAGACTAAAAACTAATTGGAAATTAAACAATTTAATCCTAAAGAATGAGTGGGTTAAACAAGAAATTATAGAAACAATCAGTAATTTCATTCAAGAGAATGATAATAATGAGATAACATGCTAAAATTTGTGGGATGCATTAAAGGCAGTTCTTAGGGGAAGATTTATATCCCTGAGTGTATATGTGAATAAGTTAGAGAAAAGGGAGGTCAGTGAATTGGGCATGCAATTGAAAAACTTAGAAAAAGAACAAATTGAAAATCCCCAATTAAATACCAAATTAGAAATATTGAAAACCAAAGAAGATATTAATAAAATTGAAATTAAGAAAACTATTGAATTAATAAATAAAGCTAAGGGCTGGTTTTATGAAAAAACCCTTAGTCAGTTGATAAAGTTGATAGACCCTTAGTCAGCATGATAAAAAAAGAAGAAAACCAAATTATGAGTATCAAAAATAAAAAGGGTGTATCTACCTCCAATGAAGAGGAAATCAAAACAATAATTAGGAATTATTTTTCCCAATTGTATGAACATAAATTTGACAATCTTAGTGAAATGGATGTATATTTACAAAAATACAAGTTGCCCAGATTAATTGTAGAGGAAGTAAATTACTTAAATAACCCCATCTCAGAAAAAGAAATCAAACAAGCCATCAGTGAACTCCCTAGGAAAAAATCTCAAGGGCCAAATGGATTTAGTAGTGAATTCTATCAAACATTTAAGGAACAATTGATTCCAATACTCTAAAATTATTTAGGAAAATTAGTGGAGTCCTACCAAGTTCTTTTTATGACACAAATATGGTACTGATACCTAAATCAGGAAGAGATAAAACAAAGAAAAAATTATAGACCAATCTCCCTCATGAATATAAATGCAAAAATTTTAAATAAAATATTAGCAAAAAGACTACAGCAACTTATAACAGGAATAATACACTTTGATCAGGTAAGATTTATTCCAGGAATGCAAGGATGGTTTAATATTAGGAAAACCATCACTATAATTGATCATATCAACAATAAAACTAGCAGAAACCACATGATTATCTCAATAGATGCAGAAAAGGCTTTTGACAAGTTACAACATACATTCCTATTAAAAACACTTGAAAGTATAGGAATAAATGGAGCCTTCCTTAAAATAATAGATATCTATTTAAATCTATTTAAGCCATCAGCAAGTATTATATGTAATGGGGATAAGCTAGAAGCATTTCCAATAAGATCAGGGGTGAAACAAGAATGTCCACCATCACCCCCCCTTATTCAATCTGTTACTAGAAATATTAGTAGTAGCAATTAGAGAAGAAAAAGAAATCAGAGAATCAAATTAGGCAAAGAAGAGACCAAGGTATCACTTTTTGTAGATGATATGACGATATACTTAGAGAAGCCTAAAGAATCAAGTAAAAAACTGCATGAGATAACAAGTAAACTTGGCAAAATTGCAGGATATAAAATAAACCCATATAAATCCTCAGCATTCCTGTATATTTCTAATGAAATTCAACAGCAAAATATAGAAAGAGAAATCCCATTTAAAGTCACTATAGACATTATAAAATATTTGGGAATCTACCTGCCAAAATACCCAGGACCTATATGATCACAACTACAAAACACTTAACACAAATAAAGTCAAATCTAACTAATTGGAAAAATATCAATTGCTTGTGGCTGAGTCGAGCTAATATAATAAAAATGACAATTTTACCCAAATTAAATTATATATTTAGTGATATACCAATCAAATTACAAAAAAACTACTTTATAGAGCTAGAAAAAATAGTAACAAAATTCATTTGGAAGAACAAACGGTCCAGAATATCAAGGGAATTAATGAAAAGAAATGCTAGGGAAGGTGGACTAGCTATACCAGATTTCAATCTGTATTATAAAGCAGCAGTCCTCAAAACTTCTTGGTACTGGCTGAGGAATAGAGTAGTGGATCAATGGAATAGAGTGGGCACACGAGACTCAGCAGTCAATGACTATAATAATCTATTGTTTGATAAACACAAAGACCCCAGTTTTGGGGATAAGAACTCACTATTTGACAAAAACTTGTGGGGAAAACGGGAATATAATATGCAGAAATTGGGCATAGACCATTATCTAACACCGTACACCAAAATCAAGTTTAAATGGGTGCCTGGTCTAGGTATAAAGGTTGATACTGTAAGCAGTCTCAGAAAGCAAGGAATAGTTTGCCTGTCAGATTTGTGGAGAGGGAAAGACTTTATGACCAAACAAGAATTAGACAGCATTATGAAATGCAAAATGGATAATTTTGAATACACTCAATTGAAAAGCTTCTGTACAAACAAAGCCAATGTAACCAAGATTAAGAGGGAGGTGGGAAATTGGGAAAGAATTTTTACAACCTGTGTCTCTGATAAAGGACTCATTTCTAAAATATACAGAGAATTAAATCAAATCTATAAGAATAGAAGTCATTCCCCAATTGATAAATGGTCAAAGGATATGAACAGAAAGTTTTCAGAGAAAGAGATTAAAGATATCTATAAGCATATGAAGAAAGGCTCTAAATCACTATTGATTAGAGAATTGCAAATCAAAACAACTTTGAGGTACCACATCTCACCAGTTGTAATATAATACCAAGCAAAGGCAACTTCCCAGGTTCAAAATACCAGCATAGGTGCTCTCTATTTTATTCAGTAACAAACCCAGAACAGAGAAGATCAAAACATGACATCATTCAAAATACAGCATTTACTAAGTGTGATTAAATAATCTCCAAGGCCTACCCCACCCCAGGACTTTCCAATCATTCAATCAATTACAAAGTCTCTGTTCCAAATACTTCTCCACCCCTAGGCTATACCTTAATTAAGTCCACCACAAAGCCCCTCTTCTCAAATGGAGATTAGTTTCCAAACATAAGGTCAAAAGTTCCCCACCCCTGGATCTCAATTGAATCTACCCCAGAGTTACATCAAGTTTAAACACAGCACTTAATACCCAAATGGAGGTCTTTTCTTCATCTTGACACGAGGCAAGTTCTCAGCAATCTTAGTTCCTGGGGAGACAAGGCTTAGCAAAGCCACAAGGTACATTGCCAGTCCCTTCATGAATTTATCCTCTGTCTGTAGAACAGTCCTAGAACCCCTGAACACATTAGCAAAGCCCTCTCCCAGGATTTCTGTAAACATACAACAAGAAAATCCTTCTTCAGGGCTTCTGAACCAACAGAAAGGCTCCCAGACCCCTGCAACAACAGCACTGTCCCTCACCAGTGGACAGTATTCACTCTGTCTGCAGGACAGTCTCCAGACCCCTGCAACAACAGTACTGTCCCTCACCAGTGGACAGTATTCACTCTCTGTCTGCAGGACAGTCGCAGGCCTTCTTAGCGAACAGCCAGGTTCCAGGACTTCTTCAACAAAAGGACAGTCTTTCACCAGTGGACAAATCTGGCAAAATAACATCAAAACAGACAGACAAAGTACCAGCAAAACAGCCATGTCTCCTCAGTCCTTGGCAGCTCAGGGGGCAGGTCTCAAAAGTCCAGGGCAATTCAAAGCGGCCACCAGCATTTCTCTTAGTCTCTCTCTCTCCACGAGGTGCTGCTTCCAAAAAGATCTTCCGCCTCTCTCTAGTGTCTCTCCAAATCTACATCACCAGCTCCTCCCAGTTCAGGACTTTCTTTTCACATCAACAAGCCCATCCCACAGGTGGGATTAACAAACTCTGGGTTTTAACACAATCAGTTTGAAAACCAAGTCAATACAGGGGAATCTTTAATTGCCATTACTATCACACCAGTCAGATTGGCTAAGATGACAAAACAGGAAAATGACAAATGCTGGAGAGGATGTGGGCAAATTGGAACACTAATGCATTGCTGGTGGAGTTGTGAACTGATCCAACCTTTCTAACAAGCAATCTAGAATTATTCCCAAATGGCTATAAATAATTTCATACCCTTTGACCCAGCCATACCAATTCTAGGGTTATATCCTAAAGAGATCATAGAAGTGGGAGGAAGATCCATATGTACAAAATTATTTCTAGCAGCTCTTTTTGTGGTGGCAAAAAATTGGAAATTAAGGGGGTATCCATCAATTGGGGAATGGCTGAACAAGTTGTGGTATATGCATATAATGGAATACTATTGTGCTATAAGAAAGAAGGAGCAGATGGACTTCATATTTACCTGGAGAGGCATATATGAACTGATGCTGAGTGAGAAGAGTAGAACCAGGAGAAATTTGTACACAATTACAGACACAACATATGATGACCAACTTTGATAGAATGGACTCTTCTCAGCAATGCAGTGATATAAGTCAATCCCAAAAGACTCATGATGAAGAGACATGTCTGCATCCAGAGAAAGAACTAGAAAGAACTGAGTTTGTATTCAGATTGAAGCAAACTACCTGATCTTTTTCTTGTTTGGTTTTATTTCCTCTTTACCATTTTTCATTCCATCTGATAGAATCCATCTTTTAACCTGACTAATGTCTAATGTGAAAGTATTTATTGAATGCTGCCATTGGGGGGGGGGGGGGGGTTGGGAAGAAAGGGAAAGAAAATGTGAAACTCAAGGAATTGTGGAATCAAATCTTGTAAACTAAAAGTAAACAAACAAATTCATAAAGACCAAAAATAAATAACTATAGAACTTTAAGGTTTACAAAATCATTTACCCTCAATATCCAGCTTAGGTCAGTATTACTTTCTGTAACTTTACTAATCTAAGAGCTTGGTGTAATATCAATCAGTGATAATAGTAAACTAAACATCTGACATTTGTTTTTTTTTTTCCCTGAATTAGATATCTTTAGGTTTTTTTGTTTGTTTTTTCTTATGAAATACTTTTTTTTTTTGGAGGGCTATTGGGGTTAAGTGACTTGCCCAAGGTCACATGGCTAGTATTTGTGTTAAGTGTCTGAGGCCGGATTTGAACTCAGGTCTTCCTGACTCCAGGACCAGTGCTCTATTCACTGTGCCCCCTAGCCGCCCCTCTTATGAAATACTTCTAAAGCAATGAGAATGATTTCACAAGCCATACTCTTCCTTATCCATTCCTGGACATGTTAGAGGGACTGACAGGGCACTGGGAAGCATTAAGTCTATCAGAAATTTTTAAGTTAGTAATAGAGAAATTGTGAAATTTTCTTGTTGACCTTTCTTCTTTCTAACAATAGCTCACATTTAAATATCACTTTGGGATTTACCAAATGCTTCCTTCACAGGAACTGTGTAAAGTAGTGCTTTATATACTGTATTCTATTCTGTATATTATACATTACTATAACTACATGAATTCCTATTCCGCATAAGAATTAATTGTGACTCATAGAAGTAAAGTGACTTGCTTTCAGTGATGCAGCTACTAAACATTGAAGGTGTGGTAACTTTTTATACTATACCCACCATTCTGGTACTGCTGACTAAATGAAACCCTGAATTTGGAGGTTATCTCATCCAAACCTGTTGTTTGTAATGCGTATTTTTTTAAAGAGGTTAACAGGGCAAACCATTTTATAATTGTAGAGTCTAGTTATCTTCTAAAAATGTAGTTGTTTTATGAGAACGTTGATTAATGATGTTAGCTTTTCTTTGATTAAAAACGGGCAGTGAAGCCTTGAAGAGCCATGATATGGCCTTACATTAGAGTCAGCGTAGCAGATGTATGCCATCTGGAAGCCAAGAGGTGCTCTCTTCATAAAAACGATATGTTTATCCTCAGGGTTCCTATTCATTAATAGTACATGAATCATAAAAGACAAGAGTAATAGAAATTAAATTGTTCTCCTGCCCTAAAAAAGAAATTCAGTGTGTTTTTTTGTTTCTACTCAATCCCTGTACTTTTTTAATCTTTTTGATCAGAGACAAATTACAATTAAAGTAAATGAGAAAGGAGGATCAGCTCCTTTGGAAAAACTGGTTAAGGAAGTAGATTAAAAGAAAGCTGCTGATTTCCATTTCTTGGGTGTTGTAAATTATATCAGTGGTCCAGTTTATAACTTTACTGTCCAGTTCCCTATACTTAAGTTGCTACTGATAACATTTGCTCCTGTAGTTCATTTTCTATGTAAACTTTACCATATTTTAGCTTTGTGGGAATAATGATGTTTATCTTTTGTAAATGCCTTGTCAACAACCATTCATCATTTGGGACTTGGTCAAAATTGTGGACTCTTCATTTGTTGAATCATGATAAAGAATGAAGATGAATATGTAACTAACTAGATTAAGTCAGGATGATCTTGGGACATTGGAGTTTCTTTGGTCATGTGCCAAATAACTAGCAGGTAGATGATGATGAAAGAATAGAGAAAATCTGAAGTTAAATATATACATAAACATATTCTGACCTGCTAAGTAACCTGGGTAATCTGGCACACAGAAAAATGAGAAATAACCTCAGCAGAAAAATCCTGAATAGCTTAATATATTTATGGCTATATTCTGTATTTACCATCAGTGATTTATGATTTGAGTTAAACAGTGACTCTTGAATCAGAGAAGAGTTAAGTATAATTATAATTTAAAAGACTGAAAAATGCCCTAAGGAGCAAAAGTGGAAAACGCTCTTAAGCTTCTAGGATATTCTTAATAACTCCTGATATGTATATATATATATATATAATATATATATGTATATATATATATATATATATATATATATGACTTTTTTTGAATTAGTGATTTTACTGGTTTAAGGAACTTCTTTGGTGAGGAAACTCTTTACCAGTTCAGAGAGATAGCTTAGTGCTTTGGAGAGTTGCTCGGACTCTGAGAAGTTGAGCAACTTTTCTAGGTAGGGTCACATAGCCAGTAAGTTTAAGATGTAGGAGGTCTACTTTGAACACTTTGATGTTCTTCTTCTCAAAAGTTCCTCCCTTTTACATCTGGCCCAGATGAATTACATCCTTGGGTTATGAAATAACTGTGAATGGTAAGCTGTGTGGAATGATTAAAACTTTTGTTTCCACAGAAATTACATAATACATGACTTACGAAATCTAGGGATCCACATATACCAGAAAATCTTTTGACTTGCAGCAAATGCAGGAAAATAAATTGATTGTAGAAGAAATCAGTAGGGGATGTTGATTAAACATTTTCACTCATCAGACTAATCAGCATACCTAAGAGAATTTCTCTGCCTATGGCTGTTACAGATGAGACATTTAAACAGGGATATTTTCAACATAGATTAGTACTAGATTATCTTCTAGCAGAAGAAGAGGGAAACTGAGAGATAAAAGGGAGAAATTTGTCTCCATAAATTCAAAATAACAGTCATCAGAATGGAAGACATAATGGAGAAGTTATGTCTCACACAGAAGATAATGGGCAAAGCAGGATCCAACTGTTTTATCCTGTTTTCAGGTTAGAAGTCAGTTACAAAGGGTAGAAGTTAAGTATTGCTTGGAACACTCATGTGCAATAAGCTCTTGAATATTAGTTTCTCATCCTCTGGAAAGACTAAAGGCTCATTTTAATGGTCAAAAAATGAATCTGGGGGAGGGGAGACATATCAAGGGAAACTATGGAATAGGCATATTGGGAAGTTGTATACCCTGTATCCTCTAGCCAATAGGGAGACAGGAGGGACTTTTTAGTCAGGCATAGGTTTTTAAAGCTTGCTTTTGTTAATATAGGGTGTGGCTATTTTATGAGACACCAGCCACTGCAATCTTGGAATAAATTTCCATCTTCACCCATCCTGACCCTGAAAGAGTTATTTCTCACATAAACCAAGGTCAGTGGTCTTTGAAAAATAATGGAAGACAGAAGAGCTTCTTTAAGATTGGAGAATGGCAATACCGCCCCCCCCCTTTTTTGTTTTGATAAAAAAAAATTTTCAGCTCACAATATCTCTTTTAAAAAGTTTTATTGATGTGTTTTGTTTTTACATCACAGATACTCCAAGATTATTCCTCATATTCCAAGGTCTCTTGCAACAAAATAAAACAACTAAATAAAACTAATAATAATAATAACTAAAACTAAATAATAAAAACTAAAACCTCATCTCAAAGGGTATGCAACATTTCACATCTGTAGCACTCTACCTTCTCTATTTTTCTTTAATTTAGAGAAATATGTTTTTTCTCCTTCCTGCCCCCAGCCCATCGAGGGGAAATAAACAACATATTTCATGAAACAAATATACATTGTCAAAAAAAATTCCCCCAGTGGCTTTATAAAAAACTGCATATATCTTATTTTGCACCCTTAATCCTTCAGTTATCTGTAATAGATAGTATCTTTCATATTTTCAAAAGCGGGAAGAGAACAGAATCTTTTTTTTTGGAGGGGGGAAGGCAGGGCAGTTGGGGTTTAGTTACTTGCCCAAAGTCACAGCTAGTGTTAAGTGTCTGAGGCTGGATTTGAACTCGGGTCCTCCTGACTCCAGAGTTGGTGCTCTATTCACTGTACCACCTATCCACCCTGGAGAACAGAATCTTAAACACTAGTCAATGAGGTATCAGCACCTAGACAAGTCCTAGAGTCATTAAAAATATAGTTGGTGAATATCTAGACAGAGTAGCAGCTATTACAAAGAGAGGTAATAGCTTCAGAATGAAATCATACCAGACTAACCTCATTTCCTTTTTTTGGCAGGATTATTAAACTAGTAGATTAAGGGAATGCTATGGGTATAATTTACTTAGATTTTTTAACAGATCTTTTGATAAATTATACTGTTTTGTAGAGAAGATGGGGAAGTGTGTTTGATGATAATATAATCTGATGGATTGGTTGGATCCAGAGATTAGTTGTTAATGATTGAAAGTTACTGTTGCAGGAAGTCTCCAGTAGATTATCACTAAGGGATCTGTGCTTGGCCTTCAATATTTTTTTATAATTGCTTTGAATAAAGGCATGATGGCATGTTAATTTCATTTACAAGTGACATAGAGCTAGGAGAGAGAGTTGACAGCTGACGACAGCATCTCACGGGATTTGGAAAAGCTAGAATATTTGGCTAAATATTATAGGATAGAACTCCATAGGGATGACTTGTACTTGGGTACAGTCACCTTCACAATATTAATGGAGGGGGCATGGACAGATGGAAACTGCTCTCAAAAAAGAATCGAGAGGTTTTGACGGATTCAGAATTCCACTATTGAATCAGTGCTGTGATGTGGCAGCCAGAAAAGCTGATTCCATTCATTGAGAGGCGTAGCTTCTAGGAATCAGTAAGTGATCGTTTCCTCTTATTCTGATCTCATCAGAGCTCACCTGAAGTTTTGTGTTCATTTCTGGGGACCATGACTAAAGGTGGACATTGCTGAGTGTCTGAAGAGAGTGGCTGAAGCAGGGGTGCTAGGAAAGTGAAAGGCCTTCAGGACCTGGTCTGTGACCATCAGCTGCTGGAACTTACATTGTTTAGCCTAGAGAGCAGAAGGCGCTGTCTTGCTGCGGCTTCTGGTATATGATGATTTTTTTTTAAATCTTTTAAAAACCTTTTCCTTTCTCACTTTTTACATCTTCTGGCACTCACTAAAACTTGGCTCCTTCCTGAAAACATTACTTCCTTGGCCATCATCTTTAGACTGTAGATATACTTTCTTTCCTGCCCCCAACTCATCGTGGTAGGAAAGTCTGAATACTCTTTGTTTACCATTGCATTTTCCATACTCTCTTCATCACCATCACTAAGCAACCTTTCCCCCATTGAGGTTCATGCTATCCAAATTTATTAGTCTCACCATATGTTATCAGGGATCTCAGTCTCAGCAAAAGTCGTTATCTTTCCCCCAAAACATCTCACTCGATCCTTACAACAGACCTGTGAGGCAGGTAGTTATACCTGTTTTACAGATGAGAATCAGAAAGGTCAATTGACTTGTCCACGATCATGCATAATTAGTGCCAGATACGAGTTTTGAAACCAAGTGTCCTTTATTGGGGAAAGTCACTGTGAGTCAGAATTATAAGAATTGGGTTCTGCCATTTACTACCCTGGTAAAGCAATTAAGGAAGGAAAGAAAAAAGCATTTATTAAGCATCTGCTATGTATGTGCTAAGTGCTTTACAAATTTTGTCTCATTTAATCTCCACAACAACCCTGAGATATTGGTGGTATTATATCCTCATTTTACAGTTGAAAAAACTGAGGCAAACAGGTTTAAAAGTGACTTCCTCAGTCACACATCTGGTAAGTATCTGAGTACAGTTTGAATTCAGATCTTTTTGACTTCAGGCCTCGCACTCCATCTACTGTGCCACCCACCTTTCTTCACTAAAACCTTCTGGACCTCAGTTTATTCAGCTATAAAATGAGTAGGTTGGACTAAGTAGCCTCTAAGGTTCTATATGACTCTGAATCTCAAAAAATGGGGGATTTTTAGGTTGGGGACAGTGTTGGGTGAACAATCCTAGCAGACTAATGATGAGACGTGCTATTTTTACCTCCTGACAGAGAGGTAAAAGACTCAGAATTCAACAGATAGTTTTTGTTGTTTTTTTTTTTTAACTTGGACACTATGGAAATTTGTTTTGCTTGACTATACTTGCTTGTAATAGGAATTTTGTTTTTCTTTCATTCTCAGTTGGGAGGGAAAGTATGAAAGGAAAAGAGGCTGGATTTTTGCTGATTGAAATAAAATAAAATTTAATTTAAATATTGATAGCTGTTAAAAGTATTTGAAGGACCGTTATAAGAAAAAGTTTCAATTTATTCTGATTGCCCCCAAGAGGTAAACCTTAGAAAGTGAATAAAAGGTGCAGAGAGGCAAACCTTGGCTTAATACAAGGAAAAACTTAGCAAAAATTAAAGTTGTCATGGAGATGATGGTTCCCTGTTTTTGGAGACCTTCAGGTGGAACCTCTTGGACTGCTTGTCAGGATTTTGGAGAGGAGATTCCTGCTCTTTCCAGTGCTTCAATTTTGTCATCTTGTGAGAGACTAATTAAATTAAAATCCTTTCCCCCCTGCCCCTTTTTCACATTCTCTTAGTAGCCAACTTTCCCTGAAAACTTTTTTTAAAATGCAATGAAAGTTGCTCTGGCCATCTTAATTTAGTTCCCAGTAATTCTTCATATCTCAGACTCAGTTAGACAGTTTCTCTAATGGTGTAGCTGATAACATAGTAGAGTTTGCTGAGTTATACAGGACAGAAAAACCCCAAGGGATGTCTTTGAAGCCCATTTTTTCTTAGTTGCCAGATCCCATTTTCCTGTGCAATTTTCCCGATACTGTTGTCTCCTGAAATATTTTTCTTAGATTCTATATGTCTTCTTCCTCTATCCTAGATACTTTATTATAATCAGAGTTACTTAACAGATATATAAATGTTATTTTCTGTCTGCTTTGTAAATTTTGTCCATCTTGAAAGGGTCCAGTTTTTTCCACTGTTTGATTTTAACGTAGCCTCTCCACTTATACAGTAAATCTTTATTATTTGTATCGCTGTTCTAGGAACTGAGAGAAGTACAAAAGAAATAGAAAATGCCACTTTACCAGGAGAATACAGTTGAAACTTGAAGGAAGACAGGGAAACTAGAGATGAGGAAGGAGAGTCTCAGTCTTCTTCACAGATTGGGAGAGAAAATATAAACCTAAGACCTTGGTGCACAAGCCTATGTGCTAAGCACTGCTACTTGAAAAGTTTATAGGTATTTGGAGATGTAGGAAATGAATGTGGGCTAGTATAATTGGGGAAGACCTCAGAAGGAAGTAGGATTTAAGTTGGACCCCAGAGAATGGGTAAAATTTAGAGAGCAAACTGAAAGGCATTTTAGAGAAGGGTAACCACATGAACAAATATTTGGAGTAAATAGCAAACATGGAATGATCAGTGCTAAGTATTTGTTAAGCACCTATGGTATTCCAGGCACTGTGCTAGGTGCTGGGAATACAAAGAGAAATAATTATTCCTGTTTTCAAATATACCTTACCTTCCACGAGGAAGACAAGTATGTATATAGATATATACAGAATAAAGAGAATAAATACAATGTGGTGTTGGAGGGAAGGCAGTAATAGTTGAAAGAATCAAGAGATGTTTTCATGTAGAAGGTTTTCATGTTGAGCTGTGTCTTGATGAGAGAGATTCTCAGAGGCAGTGATGGGGACAGTATTCTAGGCATGAAGCATGGACCGTGCAAAGGTACAGACATGGAAATTGGAGAGTCATGTATGAGGAATGGAGAAGACCAGTTTAGCTGGATTACACAAGCAGGAGGGAAGTAACATATAAAGAGACTTAAAAGATAGTTAGGATCTGGTTATGAAATTTGGAAGCCAACCAGAGGAGTTTATATTTGATCCCAGAAGCAATAATAAGCCACTGGAGTTTATTGAGTAGAGGAGTAACTTGGTCAAATCCATTATTAATGAAAATCCCTTTGGTAGCTGTGTGAAGAATGGATTGGAATTTAGGGAGACTTGAAAGCTGAAGAGCAATGAGGACATTTGCATAACCTAATAGACACATTATGATATCTTAGAATAAGTTGGTGGTTTCGTTGGTAAGGAGCAGGAATCTGATGCAAGAGAAGTTGAAAAAGTAGAAATAACCAAATAGAGCAAGTGATTGGATAAGTATGGAGAAAGGGAGAGAGAGGTGTTGAGGATACTGAAAGAGAGAGAGAGAGAACACAGTCTTGAGGAAGAGATGGGGCTGTGATATGGATCACAAGCTAGCAAAAGAGATTAAAATGGACAGGCCACATGGGGAGGAAGAGAACCAAAAGGGAGTAGTCATGAGAGCAGAGGTAGGAGAGAGCTGATCAGTGGGATCAGATGCAGCAGTCAAGTTGAAAAGGGTGAGTTGAGGACTGAGAAAAGACCATCAGATGTTGCAGTTTGGAGACTTTGTAACTTTGGTCTCCCTGATTCAATCTCTCCTCACTCCCTCTATCCTGCACTTAACTCCAGTAGTTCCCAGTTAACTACAAGATTAAATTTAAAATCCTCTTTGGCCTTTAAAGTCCATACCATGCCCCCTTTTCCTTTTTCTAGTCTTCTTATACATTACCCTTCATGCACATACCCTTAAATCTAGGGACACTGGCTTCATTGACAATCCACCTCCCAAATCTCTGCCATTTCACTGGTTTCTCCCATCCCTGAAATTCTTTCCCTCCTCTTCTCTGGCTTTCCAGTCTTCAAGCATCAGCTAAAATTTTACCTTGTACAAGATGTTGCCTTTAGTGCTGGTGCCTTTCTTCTGTTATGAACTCCAACTTATCTTGTATGTTTCTTATTTGTACCAAGTTGTCTGAATATTGTCTCCTCATTATATTGGAGGTTTCTTTATTTTTTACTCTGGTGGTAAGGGGCTTTTTTGCGTTTCTTTGTTTTCCCAGCACTTAGGATAATGCCTGGAACGTAGTTAAGTACTTAATAAATGCTTTTTTGACTTGATTTAGGGAGATCAGTGTCAAATCAAGTTAGGAGGTCAGAACCCATATTTCAAAGGGCTGAGGATAAGTGAGTATACTGGGGAGTAGAAGGCAATACAACTGGCTCTATGGTGTGGGACCAGAATATAGAGAGAGCTTCGAAAGCAAAACTGAAGAGTTGAGGTCTCATCCTGTAGACAGAACAGAATTATTTTGTTTTTGAATATAAAAGTGATTAAATGTCAGTATTTTAGGAAGATTATTATGGCAGGGAGTATATTGAGAAACTTAGAACAGGAAGAAACTGGAGGCAGGAAAAAGTTCAGGTACAAAATGAAAAAGGGTAATAGTGAAAATGAAGAGGAAGACCCATATGCACAAAAATATTTATAGCAGCTCTTTCTGTGGTGGCAAAGAATTGGAAATTAAGGGGGTGCCCATCAATTGGGGAATGGCTGAACAAGTTGTGGTATATGCATGTTATGGAATACTATTGTGCAATAAGAAATGAGGAGCAGATGGACTTCACATTTACCTGGAGAGGCTTATACAAACTGATGCTGAGTGAGAAGAGTAGAGCCAGGAGAAATTTGTACACAATTACAGACACAACGTATGTGTGATGACCAACTCTGATAGACTGGACTCTTCTCAGCAATGCAGGGTTATAAGTCAAACCCAAAAGACTCATGATGGAGAGAGATGTCTACACCCAGAGGAAGAACTGAGTTTCAATCCAGATTGAAGCAAACTACCTGCTCTTTTTCTTGCTTGGTTTTGTCTCCTCTTTCTCATTGTTCATTCCATCCAATACAATCCTTCTTTACAACCTGACTAATGTCTAATGTGCAAGTATTTGCAAATCCTATACTTGATTGTATGCCACCATAGGAGGGAGGGGGGGGAGGAGGGAGAGAAAATTTGAAACTCAAGGAATTGTGGAATTGAATCTTGTAAACTAAAAGTAAACAAATGAATTAATGAAGCACAAAAAATTTTTTTAAAAATTAAAAAAACAATGAAGGTAGACAAGAGGTGTGTTTAAAAAGAAAAATCAATATGCTTTGTTACTCATTGGCCTTAGGAGACAAAGGAGAAAGAATCAAACGTGACCACAAAGTTTTAATCTTAATTATTGAGAAAATAGTGGTCTCATTGCTGGAAATGAGAAATTTTTTTAGCAAGATCTGGGATTGTTATTGTTGTTTTCTTTCTTCCCCCCACCCCAGTCTGCCCTCCCTTATATTCCCCCCACTTTTATCCCTCCCCTTACCCTCTTCTCCCTTACTTTCTTGTAGGCCAAGGTGGATTTCCATACCCCATTACCTGTATATCTTATTTTTCGGTTGCATGTAACAGCAATTTTTTAACATTTGTTTTTAAAACACTGAATTCCAGATTCTCTCTCTTTTTTCCCTCCACACCCACCACCACTGGAAGACAAGCAGTTCAATATAGGTTATAGATGTGTAGTTGTGCAAAACATTTCCATATTCATATTGTGAGAGTAACTATATTTCCCTCCATCCTATCCTGCCCCCCCATTTATTTTATTTTCTCCTTTGACCCTGTCCCTTTTCAAAAGCGTTTACTTCTGACTACTCCCTCCCCCAATCTGCCCTTGCTTCTGTAATCCTCCCCTCATACCCTTCCCCCTACTTTCCTGTAGTTTAAGATACCCAATTGAGTGCTCTTCCCTCCTTAAGCCAAATCCAATGAGAGTAAGGTTCAGTCATTCCCTTTCACCTCCCTGCTCTTCCTCTCCATATAATAGCTTTCTCTTGCCTTTTTTATGTGAGATAATTTGCCATATTCTTTCTCTCCCTTTCTCCTTCTCCATTGGGAGGAGGAATATATTGATATTCCTCTCTCGCCTCCTAATTTTATTTTTTAGATATCAGCACTTCATATTCAACTCACCCTGTGCTCTGTGTGTACATATACAAACATACACATATATAGACACACATACAACCACATATACATACATGTATGTACATATACATATATATATTGAGATTGTTGTTGTTTGTTTATATTATTGGTGTTGGTGTTTTAGAAGGACTCTGAGCTGGAAAGAATTTAACAGATCTACTAATTCACAGCCCCACACTTCCTTTTTAACTGATGAGGAAATTTAATTGTCATATTTTGAGCATATTCCAATATCACCTTACTTCAGCATCTAAGTAGAGATTTCTCTACATAGTTGGAGATAAAAGATTAGAAATTTGAGAATCATCAGCATGTAAGTGATGGTTGAAATTTTGAAAGAATAAAATATCAGAGAAATTTTCAAGGGTGTAAAAACTAGAAATTACTCCTAAAAATAACCATAGTTTCATAACCTCAAGGAATGGACCATCTTTTGCAAAGACACAATAAATTAGATTATAGTAATTAAAATCAATTTTCATCATCTCTTTCAAATACATTGTATAAAGAAATAGATTCCCTAAAAAATAGATAACCTTTTAGCTACTAAGGAAATAATTCAAGACTTCTGTCTTAGATTTCTAGCTGCCTCATACCTCCCCCTCTATCCCTTCAGAAAAAGTAATGCAGATGTTTTTTTTCCCCTTATATTCAGAGATAATGATTTTGGCTAGCATGTATAAAATACATGCTATTAAAGACATCCACCATATTTCTAAGATTTAACTTTTTCAACTACTATGGTGATTTTGAACAAGTCAGAATTTTTTTTTTAATTTATGAGAGACAAAATGATGTAGTGAGAAGAATGGAGTGAGGATGACCTGGGTTTATTTTTTTGTCTCTTTTTTATCATTAGTGTGATCATGGGCCAGTCATTTAACCTCTCAGTGACTCAACCAGCTCTATGCATTTGTAGCAAGAGTTTCTATACCAAAAAAATCATAGCTCTAATTTTGGACCTCCAAATAATATCATTTTCACTTTACAAATCTCTAAACATTATTCAAGTCTAGGTTTCCAGAAGTATGGGTAAAAAGAATGGTTCCTAGCTTTTTTGCAAATACCTAAGGAAATAATGTATATTGGGTATAGGGATGGTCTTTATTTGACCCCCCCCCAGAAAATATAGAAATACTTAGCAAGCTAAACTTCTGTTTACTATTTTTAATGCAGAGTCAAGGTAATCCTTTAACTCCATCATCAATATCACTTCAACTACACACAGCTACACAGACTTGAGTAAAGTTGTCTAACTTATAAATGATTTAGGGATACAGTCTTATTTCCTATGGTACAGGAACTTGATTTTACAAATGAAGAATCTGACTTGGTAGGATGAAGAACCTTCTTTCAGCAGGATGTATATTATGCAAGATTCCCATTAATCAGTTGTTAAATCATCTGAATTGTCTCATGATTGTGTGATGCCTCTTTTAAAAGGAATTCTGAAAAAATATAACTGTACTGTTTCTGAAAACGGTGCAATAGTCCAAACTAAATGCAATACCATTCTGTTCCCTATTCAAGCATATCCCCCACTTCTAACCTAAGCCTGAGCTATCTCATTCATCAAACAATTATTTAAGTCACTGCTATGTGTATTGGATTCTGTTAGTCCTGGGCACAAATGTAAATTAAAATAAAGTGTGATATCTTCCCTCAGGGAACTTAACAGAAGTTTTCTAGTATGTAACTTTCATAGAGAAGAATGCCTATGGTCCCAGAGCAGATAATTGCATTATTTCTTGATGTTCATTTGCTGTGCTCAACGCCCTCCCTCTTCCTTCCCTTCTAATGTTGAGGAAGCAAATAGTCCTAGTAATGCCCCATGAAAGAAGTAAAAATACATAAAATATGTACAATTATGTGTGTATATATACACAGTACACAGACATGTATGTATATAAATGTATACTTAGCACATAGTGAGCACTTAAAAGTCTTGCTAAATGAATTAATTGTGGAAAGATTAGGTTAGGTAAGAAGCAGAAGTACTGTTGAGGAGACAGTGAAATACTATTTTATTGTATCATATATAAGTATATGCTGTCAAAAGATTAGTAAATATGCCTGAAGTTTACAAGAAATTTATCTTCATAGAGTCACATTTCCTGTAATGATCTGAATATTTGTTTACTTATTCAGTGTTCATTCCTAGAGGACTGAACTAAGATTGCAGTCTATTAATTTTAATTAGTCTTATTGTGTTCATTTAACATCAGTTGAAGTTAAAGTTAGAGAGAAAATTGTTATCCACTAACAATGATGATAAATTCAGCTTATTATATATAACTTTACTATTAAAGTTATATATAAAGTGCACCTGTAGCCTGGGGTGGGAGGCTTGTTTTTCAGTAGATACTTCTTGATTGGCCAGTGAGTCAATAAGGTTGTTACATTCTCTGAGCCAGGAGAAGGCTATATAAGCCCTGATGTGAGGCTTTGTTTTGGGGGTTCACTTTGAGAAGTGTTCTGTGATTTGATCTGTATTCTGGGAAGCCGTTGTTGAGAGCCCCCCCTCGGCTTTGAAAAACCCAGATGTTGAAACCCAGATGTTGATTTGGTATGGATGTAATGGTTGGACAGTTTGGAAATCTGTCTACTTGATCTGTTTCTGTCTTGATAATTCTGTCTGTATACTCTGAAGTTCGGGGCACTGACCTTTTTCTCCTGAACTAGATAAACAATACATGTTTGACTGATTAAATTAGTAAGCTTGTTAACCCATTTTGAGTTGCTTTTCTTTAACAAAGCAGATCTAAGAACCTGTGGTGGCAGCAACCCTGGGGACGCTGGGGTGCTTGCTGCTACACCCCCCCCAAAAAAAAGGAAATTAGAATCACCTACATTTTCTACTTTGAAACTTTTTTTTTTTGCATTTCCAGAGATACCTGAAACATCACACAACTATGATTTTGAAGATTTTTGTCAAACTAAAGAAATCATTTTTCCCATTGCTGTGAAGTAGAAAGATGAGCTAGGTGATCTTTCAGGTCCTTTTCAACTCTAAGTCATTCTGATATGTTATGTAATAGGAGTAGGACTTGCAAAGCCCTTTACCTACATTATTTCATTTGACCCTCACAACTATGCTGTGAGATAAGTGCTATCCTTATCTCCATTTAATAGATGAGGAAATGGAGACTCTAAAAAGTAAAGTGATTTGTCTAGAGTTATGTAGCTAGAGCAGGTGTGGGGAACCAAGTCCTCACAGCCTAGATTATGATAGAGAAACCGTGACATGTTCCCTTGCAGCAACAAAGAGGCAGAAAGTGTTATTATGAAGAAATGGATTAAAATAAATTTTGTTATTTTCTTATTTTCCATGAAATAAATTCATATTTATTGTTATGGAAAGAGATAAAATAAACAATCGGAAAAAAATCAATATACTATCAGCATTGTTCAGTAATGCCCAGCCCTGGGTCAGTATTTAAGTCCTTATTGAATATGGGAATGCCATTTTATAAATAGATTTAGTTAAGTATTTCAGTTTAATCCCTGATATCATCATCTTGGAAAAAAATCATTAGAATTAATCTCTTTCTTCTTTATCCTTATATTCCCTAGTTAAAATTTAAGTTCTTTGCAAGTAGAAGTTATTTGATTCATTATGTATGGATTCCAAATGCTTAGCACAGTACCTGGCATGAAGTGCATGCTTAATCAAGATTTGGTGATTGATAATTTGTTTGTTGCAAACAAATGAATTGAAATAATAAAAAGTATTTTTCCAAGGATTGAAATTGTTTTGAAATACTCCAACTTTGTATTTCAGATTTCAGTAAATCAGACAAAATGAGCCCCAAATTTAATTTGTTATTCCTGTTAATCTTGTATGGATTCTGTTGAAACCTAGGACATCTTAATTATTTCTATAAGTTGATGAAATAGGGATATAGGGTGCAGAACAAGATACTACTATTTTGTTATCTTTTTCCTTCATTGATCACTGACAACAATCGTTGGAAAAACTCTAAAAAGAAGGTTGTTAATGTTTCAATGAGGACAGGAAGTCCCTGATTATTATAAATGGAGCCATGAAAGTATTTTCTGAGAAGTCTTTTTAATTGAGTCACTTATCACACTTCAGACCCATCCAATGCCTTCTCTTCATTTTGAAGTGGAAACTTACTGCCTAGCAAAATTGTTCTGCTATTCTCATCTATACATAGTATAAAGAAGAGAAAATGACTATATTAAACAGCAATATAGGAGGTTCTGAATTGATCAAATTTTCAGCTGGATTTACAAAGAGGTAGTGTTATTATGTGGTTAGAGGATCAGACTGATACTAAGGAGGCAGATTTTGTTTCCATTTGGCACTCATTTGCTAGGAGACCCTTAAGACCAAACTCCTGATAAGTTTTTATCATCAGTATTGTGGGAATAATAGAACTCTCATGGCATGAGGCTTCCATTAAGAACCCAATTCTGTAGATTACAGCTCCTAACACCTTTAAATATTTTAAAACTTACTACTTTAATACTTTGTTTTATAATTAGTCTATAATTGATAAATGAATTTGATGCTTTGTAAGCTTCCAAATACGTGTAATAGAATTACACAAACACAAAATACACAACTGAGTACTGTGAGCTAATTAAATGTGTATAAGCCTCAACACCATCTTTTTTTATTCTATACTGTCTTCATTTTCCTACTTTCTGTAATTTGTGACCTTGAATTACTTTATTTTTGTATTTTCTTTTCTTTTTTTTTTTTACTTTTCCCAAACTGTGTTCATATAAGTAAGCAAAGTTGAATGCTTTAGGTTGTCATAACTTTACCATTTTTAAAAGAATATAACATTAAAGAATTGAAATTGGACCATGTGGATGGGAAATGGGTTCTTATTTTCAGGGACTATGATATAAAATCAAAGGATAAGAATAAGTCTTAAGCCACTTAATTTACCCTCTTGCCTTCAGGCAAAATTGCCCTGAATATATCCAAAGAAATAATTGTCACTTAATTGCCATTCCTTCATGATGACAAATAACTTATCTCTTCAGTCAAGAGAAAATTGATTGTTTGGCCATTGTCTATATTGTAACTCCATTTATAATATTTCATGGAAGATTCCGTTTTTCTTACAATAGTCTACCAATATAACAGCAGGAATATTTTTTTTTAATTGATGACATAGAATTAGAGGTCTTTCCTGATCTCCCATCTTTGATCAAGGAATCACAGGATATCAGAACCAGATGAGACCTCAGAGATTATCTAATCTATTCAATTCTGGTATCTCCCATACCTTTTCCCCCCTAGTCATTTGAAGCTGATTTTTATAAGTCATTGTTTATCCATAAGAGTTCTTATTGTTTCCTTAAATCATTGCTTCCTGTTACCTCCTCCACCAAAAATGTAAATTCCTTGAGATCAGGGACTGAATAATTTTTTTTTTATCTTGGTATCCTTAGTACCTATCGTAGACCTAGCACACAATAGATTTTAAATATAGTCATAAAACATGTAGAAGAGATAACTATCCCATTAGATGACAGAATCAGAATCAAGAAAGATCTCAAAAAGCCAAATCTGATCAGATATAAGCCCCTTCACTTGGATTCTAAAACTTGGGGTTTACAAATACAGGATGGAAAAGGAGGAGCTAGACAACTAGCCTAGCTCACAGGTTGTTTGATGTAAGAATGAAATTAAACTACAGGCAGTGTGGTATTAGTGTTAAAAGTGTTTAACTCGGACTGCTTATAACTTGAAGGTAGGAGGACTTGAATTCAAATACTGACCATGCCACTCACTTACTGCCTGGGTAAACTTGGGCTAGTCTCTTAACCTCCCTGAGCCCAAGTTTCTTCATCTCTAATATTAAGGAATTCATATAGATAACTTCTTAGGTCTCTTCCGTTTCTAGAGCCATAATCCTATGACTTGAATATAATTTGAAAGTACTTTAAAAAACGATTCCACAAGTGCAACATATTTCATGTACTTCAAAAAAAAATTCTATGCTTGCTTATGTTTGTTTTGCACAGTTACCCAAGACCAGGGACTCAATTTTATTGAGTATTGAAAAATTGCATAAACCAATACTCCATAGGTGCCATCAAATTAACACTGTTAGGTAAGATCATTCTCTTTTCTTTTTACTTTATAATGGCCCTAGACTTGGAGTTATGAGACCTAGGTTCAGACCACACTTGTAAAAAAGGAGTGATAATAAGTATATCTACTTCAGAGAGTTATTATAAGGAAAAAACTTTGCAAACTTTAAAGCACTATAGAAATGTTAGTAACAGTTATTAATCTTTATCAGCAATGTCTGTATACTCAACTAGGTTTCTGAAAAGTGGCCACTTTAGGTAATTTATTTGGTAAATAAATAAAATAAACTCAAGTAGTGTTTTTAGAGATCAACCCCTTAAATCTTGTCCTGTTAAATAAAGAATTATTCTTCAGTGCATATGAAGAGATTTAGGGCTTCCAAACTCTCTAGTAGGTAACCTACCATCTATAAGATACTGTAATATTTTAATAATATTTCACAGTATTTTATAATATTTTATAGTATTTTGAACATTTTGGGTTTGCTTCTAAAATGTGATCAGTGAGTGGGGGTTTATTTTATGAAAGGATAATTCTCTAGACTGCTAAGAACTTTCTCACAGTATTCATCAAATCTTAATTAGTATCTTTTGATGTTTGAAAAGATAAAACTTTTATTAATCTTCTTTAGTAGTAGGTAAAATGTAAATGTAATTATTACATGAGGTTATGTAAAGCCATTTTGAGAATATCTTCGTTTTGAGATTGATTTAAGTACACCATGACATGGTGTATATTAGATGCTGTTCTTGTGTTAATCATTATAGGTTTTAAAGTTTAAAATACTGCAGATACTTCTGATCGTTTTTTTTAGTAGTAATAATAGCTCACATTTATGTCACATCTAGGATTTACAAAGCACTTTACATATATTATCTCATCTCTCTAGTAAATCATTTGAATAGTAAATAACCAGCAGGCTTTTAATTAGATAGACAAATGGCCATATTAATCTGTGTTCCCCACAGTGCATCTGTATAGTTGAGATTAACATGGTAAATGTGCCCTTTCTAAAACTGATTGTTATTTCCTCTTTTTCTTGGTTCAGTAGATATAAGCAGTGTTTATTTTATTTACAAATAACTTAGTACATGTATTCATTGCTATTTCTCCAGTTTTGGTATTCATTCTTGGGGTTAAGAGGGGCTTTTTTTCCTCCTTTCATTGATCTGATGAATGGTGGAATCACTTTCAGTAGATTGTGTCCTTTATTATAGGAAGCACTGATAAACTAACCCCTGCCTATTCATTGTTATTTTTTAAAGAAGCAGTGGTTGTTAAGGCTGCCCTAATCTTGTGAATAATGTTATCCTTTTCTTTTTCCAGTATAAATCTGGGCTTACATTTCAGAGTGTACTTCCCTGCTTTCATTGTTTTGGTTACTTTTTCACATATCAGTAGAGAAAACATTTTATTCAGATTAAATTATCTTCTGTTACTTTGGGAAATGCTGTTGATAAACACTTAATTGCTGTTTTTCAATTTTTGTTTTGAGAATGGATATTTCAGAGTTTATGACTCCTCTTAAGATATCTGTCTCAAGTAACTCCTTAGTCGATCACCAAAACATCACTGCTATAGTGCTTGAAATACTGCCCCTTGAAAGAAATGTTAATAAACTGCAGTATGTCTTGTCCACCCTACATAAGTCCTTTTCTCTTTCTAGGTGTTGAGAAGCTGATCAACCATCTACATAGACACAACATACCTATTGCTGTTGCTACTAGCTCTGCTGGGTCCTCATTTGAATGGAAAACAAAAAGACACAGAGAATTCTTTAGTTTGTTTAATCATCTCGTTCTGGGTGATGACCCTGAGGTGAAGAATGGCAAACCGGACCCTGATTTGTTTCTAACTTGTGCAAGGAGATTTTCCCCTTCTCCTCCAGCAGAAAAGGTAATCTGAATATGCTGATAGATTGCTTATATTGCCCATTGATATTAATATTCTGGGGCTTGAGTTTGCAAAAAGATGGTTTAAGTGACCTTCAAAACTAACTTAAATGATTGTTTTAAAAGTTTTGGGTGTTGGGGGGTATTTTGGTCACCCCACCCCCTTTTTATCTCTATTTTGGGAAATGCGAATTAAAACCTTTCTGTCTTTCCATCTCTAGGGTTTAGCATACTAGCAAGTGTTTATTCAAACCTTATTTAACTGTGTACAAATGAAATTTTAATTCTCCACCCTTTATGAATGGGGCAGCTAGGTGGTACAATGGATAGAGGGCCTGACCTGCAGTCAGGAATCCTCATTTCCTGAGTCTAAATCTGACCTCAGACAGTTACTAGCTGTGTGATCCTGGGCAAGTCACTTAAACCTGTTTGTCTCAGTTTTCTTATCTGTAAAATGAGCTGGAGAAGGAAGTGACAAACTACAATATCTTTGCCAAGAAAACCCCAAATCGGGTAATAAAGAGTTGAACATGACTGAACAACAACTATAGAGTCAGGTAGGTAGCACAGTGCTGGACCTGGAATCAGGAAATCCTGAGTTCAGACATGTCTTCAGATATTTGCTAAATATATAATGCTGTACAAATCATCCCAATTGCACCTACCTTCTAGAATTGTGAGGATCAAAGAAGTTAATATTTGTCAAGTGCTTAGTAACGTGTCTGATGTATAGTAGACACATTGTAAATGATTGTTAGCTTCCTTCTTTCAAAGGGAAGAATGTTTGAAATTGGAAAATATCTCTTAGCTTTGTTACATGTAAAGTACATCAAAGATAAAGGGCTTACTATTAAAACATTTTTTAATTTCCTATTTAGTTAGAAACTACTTAATTCTGAAATCAAATATGCAGTCTATCCAAGCTATTTGATAAACTGTTGACAATTTTAAATGATTGATATTAGTAGTGATACTTTTGTTAGTAATAATGATATCCTGTCATTTGTATTTTAAGGTGATATATCTACTGACCCATCATCAGTAGACCATACCATTTATTTATACTGTAGTAATGTTAGGTTATACTTTTCTATGCTTCTGTTTAACTATCTTATCTAAATAATGGTGCACATTTTGCAATATAAATGGGTAGGGTTAAGGATAATCTCTAAATTCAGGGAGTATGAAGGAGCAAGATCTTAAAAGAATCTTAAATCTATAAGGGAAAAGGATCTTATAGGCCATATAATTTAACCTCTCATTATATAAATAAGAAAACTGAAAGCATGTAGAATTACATACTTAATGTTGTGTAGATATTAAGTGTGTCAGATCTAGGATTTGAACCTAGGTTGTCAGATGTCAGTCAGTATACATTCCACTGTATGACAAGTATCTCCATGTGAAACAGAGTGGGTTAGGCCTTTTTTTGTTAGTATGATATTCTAATTTGTATTTAAAACAAAGCATGCTTTTTAGTAAGTATTTGCTGCTAATGAATGAAAAGGCATTTATTAAGTATTTCCTATGTTTGAGACACTGTGCTAATCAATCACATTAATGTCAGTGCCTCTCTATTTTAAACCTATATAAATTCCTGATCCTAATATCTAAAGCTTTCCACAATCCCTCCTACTTTTCCAGGCTTTTATGCTGCTTCCCTTTATGTTTCAATCAAACTAGACTATTTTTTGCCTTCTGTTCTTATAATAGGACCATAGATTTAGAATTTGAAGGCGCTTTAGAAGTCATCTGCTCCAATACCCTTTTTTTTTACCAGTTGGGAAACTGAGGCCAAGAGAGGTTCTGACCTTTGTAGGATTGTAAACTAGATGGTCTCTAAAACCTCTTATTGCTTTAAATGATATGATGAGACCAGGGGAATGGAGAAAAAAGTTGTATATAAAGGGAAAGAAGGTGATACCGGTACTAGGTTGGATTATGAAGGACTTTGATGGTCAGGATCAGGAGTTTGATTTTCATTAGAGGAGTTGTACGATCAGAAGTCATAGATCACCAAGACAACTGTGTGAAGAATGCCTTAAAGAGGAAAAAAATTGGAGGAAGCATACTGAACAGAGACAGCCAACCTCAGAGTGCTGATCAAGCACAGGGAATTCTTTCAATACCTTTAGCCTAAATATAATAGGAGAGCTGAAAACTAGTGGGGGGAGCCCAGAAAATCAAGGTCAGGACAAATTGAGCCTGACAACTTCATCCAAGAATGTGGGGGGAGTAGAGCCTGACATAACACAAAATTTCAAATCATGAACTAAGGCTGAAAATAAGAGTAAACAGAAAAAGGTACCACATATTATGAAGAAATAGTACAGATCAAGAAAGATTTCAAAGGAAAACCCAGAAGAAGAACGTATCTCTAAAATATGTACAAGTGGAGCCTTGGGAAGAAAATGGCTTGGCCACAAAGACTGTAGGAGTACTGCAGTTACCCTTTCCATCATTGGCTATGCTTTTTTTTCCCACATACACCCCTACCTAACACACTAGTCCTAGTTAGAGGAGCAGGTAGAATAGTCCTTAGTTCCTGTTGTAGTTGCATACTCTCCTTTTTTCTCCTTCACTCAACAACTTTTATGCCTTTGGAGTTCATTCAGCCAAAATTTTCTTCTCAGTCCAAATTGTGATTGCTGTTGTATACTGATACCAGGTCATCTTCCTCTTAGGAGTTCTGCATATGGTTCATCTGTATCTTCTTCCCATTCCTTCACTTATACTACAGAACTTTAACATCCACATAGATGGTTCCTCAGCTTCCCTAATCCAAGTTTCTTTGCTTCTTTAAATCACATTGCATAATCTTCACTCCACCTGAACCATATATAGGGATGGCCACTTACTTGATCAGAATTATACACAAGTGCTCCATTTCCCTAATTAGAAACTCGTAGCTTTCTGATATCTGATCCTAACCTATCTTTTCACCTTTCCCTATGCCTCATCCCTCATAAACCTATCTTTTCTCCTCATCGAGCCCTCCAGTCTCTTAACCCCTCAATAATCTCATATCAGTATCCCAGCTCTGACTTCACTTTCTTGCTCTCCAATCTTAACTTGTTAGTTAATTATTTCAACTCAACTTTGATCTCAAGTCTCTTTCCCCCTTATCCCCTAATTATTCATCTCTGTAGCGCCAATGCAATGTTTACAGTGCCCACGATCACGACAGAGACAGTGACTAGCATGACATTTGATTGAAAAATATGTCAAACTCTCCAGATAGAGGATAAAGTTGAAGAATTTATTAAGATACCAGAAAACCTAATCCTAAAACCAGTAAGCCAAAGTACCAAAGATATTTAGAGTCCACAGCATCCTTTAGCCTTCCCACAAACCAATACGAAATCAATATTTACTCACAAAACCTCTATTTCCTTGCCTAAGCTCCTCTATCCCTAACTGTCTCCAACTGTAAGGCTAGCTTTCTACCAGCTTCTCTGTGGGCTCCAGGGGCAGAGTTTATCTTCACAGTAGGGAAGCTTCAAACTTCTCCCCTAGGTCTATTAAGGGGCAGGGAAGATCTTCAGATTCCCATTCCCATTATAATCTCTTGACAACTCTCAGCCCTGGATTATTCACCAACTGTCTCCTTCACCTCCTGTTCATATGCTCCTGAACACAACAGGAAAAAGTCTCACAACCATGCTGACTGAGTACATTATATAGTGTGTGTTATTAATTATGAACTGGATCCTCAGTACAATAAGGCAGTCTTTTAATTACTGCCTAATACCTTATCTCACTACCTATAGGAGTCATTCTAAACCCCTCTACAAGATTCATGTACCTGTCAAACCCAATTCTCTCTTAGCTACGGACTTTGCCTTCTATTTCACTCACAAAATTAAAGTCATTTGGTATGGGCTCCCTCTAGTCCCCCATTCTCTTCATCTCAAAATCCCTTAACATCGTCTCCCACTCATCTTTTTTTACACCAGTTTCTGATAAAGAAGTGACTCTTCTTGCCAAGATCAGTTTCTCTGCCTGTGCCCTTGATGCTACTCCCACTCTCAGATCTTCTCCCTCTCCTTCGTTAGTTGTCCCTTCCCTATTACCTTCTAATATGATCTTTAAAAAAAACCTATATCTTCCTTTCCACTCAAGCTTTCATCCTAGAGTTCTCAACCGAGAAAATCCTGATAAAGAATGTTCCAAAAAGGAAAGGATGACAAAGAATGATTCATCTTGAAAGACTGAGAATGATCCTGTAGGGGAAAAAATGTGAATCTTTAAGGTGATAGAAGACTTTGAGGCATTCATGATGAAAGACCAGAATTCATCCAAAAAAAAATAAAAGAATGGCAGAACGAAATAGAAAACAAAATGCAGTAATAATATTGTTTACAACAAACACATTTGAAACATAAGGTTTATACAGAGTTAAGATGACAGGTTGGAACATATTATGTATCAAGTAAGTTTTAAAAAGTAAAGATCGACATCATCATCTCAAAAAAGACAAGCAAAAATAGACATGGTTAAAAATGCATAAATAGGGGAAACTATATTATGCTTAAAGGACCCATAGACAACAAAATAATTTTAATACTTCATATGCATATGGTACAGTAACTAATTACTTCAATGCCATTTTAAGTGAAAAAATAGCAAGATTATAATAAATTGGGGACCTGAATATCTACCTTTCAGCATTAGATAAATCTATAAACAATATAAAAAGTTAAAGACCTGAATAGAGTGTTAGGAAAAAAATTAAATACTATAATTTTTGGTGGTAACTAAATAGGAATAGACAATAATATACATATTTTGTAATTTTACATGTCATATTTAAAAGACAATTTTATGTGCTAGAATATAATAACCTTAGATGCAAAAAAAATACAAAACACATCATTACCAACAAAATGATAAAAGTATAATCAACAAAGGATCTATAAAAAAGGAATTCAAGCTTAAGTGAACACTAAATAATTTAACCTTAAGGAATCAGGGGGTTAAAGAAGAAATCTTAGAAATGATAGATTATCTTTGGGATTAAAGAAAAAATTATAGAAATGATAGACTATGTCTTGAAAAATAGCATCAGTGAGATGCCATGCCAACATTTTTGAGATGTAGAAAATACTTGCGAACAAGAGAAAGAACAAGTGAGTTGGGCACACACGTAGAAAATCAAAATTAGAAAAGCAACAAATCAAAAAACCTCAACTAAACAGAAAAAAAAATCCTGAAACTCAAGAGATAAACAAAATTCAAAATAAAACCAAAAAAATCAAACTGATATAGTTGATGAAAAGAAATTAATGAAATAAACTTAATCTAATTTTAAAAAAGAAAACCAAATTACCATTATCAAAAATGAAAAAGGATACTTCACAGCAAATTAAGAAATTTAGAAAATGATTAGAATCTAATTTATGCAATGATATGCCTATAAAGAGTGATAACATTAAATAGATTAAGGTTCTTAATATGTGTCTAAATCTATATGTGTGTGTATATATATATATATATATATATATATATATATATATATATATAGCTGTAGGAAGTTAAAGATATGTAATACCCATATTAACAGAACAAAAGTAAGGAACTTAAGTGAATCTCAGAAAAAGAAATTGAAAAAGACATAAATTAATTTAGGGGTGGGGGAGAATGGAAAAAACACAACCACATGAATTTAGAGAAGTTCTGTCAAAATGTCTAAAAAACCAATTAATTTCAGTATTATATAAACTATTTACAAATAATAGAAAAAGAAGGAATCGCACCAAATTTTTTCATTGATACCTATATGGTCTTGATTCCTTAAACAGGGAGTAGCGAATGTGAAAAAGAAAACTAGAGACCAATATGCTTGATGAATATTAATGTAAATATTGCCTAAATAGTAGTCAAGAAGCTATAGCAATATATTCAAAAGATATGCTATGACCAGGATAGCTTTATACTAGAATTTACTGACAAAAACAATACAAATCATCTAATGATAGCTTAATGCTGAAAAGCTTTCAGTAAAATGCAACCATTTATGTTAAATATTAAAAAGTGTCAGAATAAATGTACCTTTCCTTAATATCATAAATAGTTACTAAAGCCAAGAGTCAGAATTATATGTAATGAAGAATGGCTAGAGGTCTTTCTAGTAAAATCAGATATAAGAACAAGGATGTCTCCTATTCCAGTGTTATCTATCTTGACACTTTACTCATTTCTGTCCTATGTACAAAACACTCATCTGTGCACTTTGGGCTTTTTCTTTAACAGTTCCCGATGTGTGGAATGTTCTCCTTCTTCATCTCTGCTTCATGGCTTCTCAGAATTCCTAATTATAGCTTACTCCATCTTCTACAGGAAGCTGTACCCAAACCTTCTTAATTCTAATGAATCTCCTAGTGCCTGGCACAAAAGACATAATTAATAAATGTTTACTGACTATTTCATTTACCCCATAAATGCTAGCTATGGCAATAAGACAAAAAAAGAGAAGGAATAAGTATAGGCAAAAAGGAAAAAGAATGATCACTTTTTGCAGATGATAAAATAAAATAATTAGAAAATACTTAGAGGTTCTACTAAAAAGTAACTGAAATGATTAATAATTTCAACAGAATATCAGCATATAAAATAAATGCACACCTAGTATTATCCTTCCTGTATATTACCAACAAAACTCAGCAGGAAAAGATATAAAATGAAATTTCATTCAAAATAATTAAGGAATGTATAAAATATTTGGGAGTCAACCTATAGAGATATCCACAAGAATTATATTAATATAGCTACAAATACAATGAAGCCCTAAGTACAGAGCAGAATAGTTGGGGAGATACTAATTATTTATAGTTGGGCTATGCAAATATAATTAAAATGTCAGTACTACCATAATTTACATATTCAATTCAATCAATTGCCAAAGGATTTACTTTGTGGGGTTAGATAAAATGACAACAAAATTTATCTGGAGAAAACAGAATTTAAAGTGATGTTATAAAAAAAATTGGGAAAGAAATGGGTTGAAAATCACCAGATCTCAAACTTTATTACAAAGTAATGATTTATCACATCATTAAAAGTATGTGATACTGACTTAAAATAAAGAATCTGATTAGTGGGATTATTTAGGGACGCAAGATCCAGGAACAAACAAATATATTGTAGTGGAGTATTTGATAAACCCAGACACTACTGATATGTGGATTCAGTATTCAACAAAAATCTCGGAAAACTGGAAATCATTTTTGTAGATTAGGTTATAACTTATATCCCATACCATAGATCAGTATAAGCTCCAAATGAATGCATGTCCTAAATATAAAAGCTCACATAAAAACATTAGAGAATGGAAGACAATACTTATCACAGTTATTAAAAAGGAAAGCTTCCTAACCAAACTGTGGTTAGAGAGGATCAAAAAAATAAAATAAAATGGACAATTTTGACCAGATAATATTGAAACACTTTTACCATGAAGCAGCTAAACATCAGAAGGAAATAAGTTAACTGGGGAAAAATCGTTTTAGCAATTTTTTTTCTGATAAATGTTTCATATCTAAGATGGGTAGGGAATTGATTCAGATGTATAAGAACAAGAGTCATTTCTAGTTGATAGATAGTTGAAAGATATAAATAGGCAGTTCTCATTGCTCCTGAGGACTAATCATGAACCATCTTTTCTGTGTCTTAGAAAAGAGATGATGAACTGAACCAGATGTTCAGAATGAAACATTTTTTTAATACGAACCCATTTATATAAATGAGTATGCTAACTTGTTAGCAGAGAAGTTTTGTCCTTTACTAACTAGTCAGCAAAGGATTTTTAAAGTTTTTGAGGAGGACAAAGTGATGGTGATTAAAAAAAAGAGGAAAGAAAAAAAATGTCAATGAAGCTTTAAACAATACACGGGAGAGAAAAGAATGCAAGGAGGTTGAAAGGAAAACAGACAAGCAGAGAGACTGCTTTAGGACGTTTAACATGCTCGATTTAGTATATAATTACATTTGCTATTTTAAATGTAACACTTTTTCTATTGCTTACAGAGATGATTGTGTTTGTTGATGTCTTTCAAGTTTAGAATAACAAAAAATGAGAAAAATTATGAAAAGAAAATGACAACAGGGAAAGACTCCTTAGACTCAAATACATTGTTATTGAACCAGAGAAAGGCTTTAAATGCACTGTCAGTTAGGATTATTGGAAATAAGTAGCAATCAGAAGTGTTGTTAAATTGTAAGTGACATATTTGATGCTGTGTATAGAATAGCAGGAATAGAAAGGAAGAAAGAGTAAAGAGTAACTGAGAATGAGGAACAAACTAGTACTCTTAGGAAGAATGTATTTAAAGGGGGAAAAAAGAAAGAAAAATGAAAAAAAATCCCTACCTGCTCCCCATTCTCTTCACATAAATCAGCTATGAAGGGCTCAGGTTATAGTCATATAGGCTCAACTCTCACAGTCTACTTTGGACAGTTAGATTTCTTCCTTGCTTCATATGCTTTCCCTAGATTTCTTTCCATGTCCACTTTTCACAACTAATTTTTCAGATTTAGGAAGCTTATGGTTTTCCTTGTCTTCATAGAAGTTGAGCTACTATGTATTCTTTGGAGAACATATATATATATATATAAGTATAGGACATAAATAAACGTGATCCTTTAAACCAGTTATTTTGGAGTTGTGGGTGTTACTGTATTAGTTACAGGTCTGCAGGGACCAATGCCATCTTTTAAAACTAAAATATAAGTTCTGTTTTCACTCAGCCAACTCCAGACCTTTACAGACACACATACATTTTTCCTCACACATTCATTATTAGAGTGATTGATTGGGCATTAAGAAAGCCTGGTTTTGATTATAGCTTCATAAATTTATTAGCTCTGTGACCCCAGTCAGGTCACGTCATGTCTCAGCCTCAGTTTCCCCATCCCCATCAGTTTCCTACATGTAAAATGTATTTTCCATTATTGTTTCGAGACTCATGATATATGAAGAATGATCAATAAAGAATTATATAAATGTCATTACCTATTTTCATACTAAATTGGGGAAGAGAAAAATGTGCTCATAGATGGCAGGATAAAATTAAGAGCAGTACAAATACAAAAAAAAAAAAAGCCTGGGCACTGCCTTCTCACCCTAGTGTCCAAGGTATTTTCTGGATCTACAACCTGGTATGCCCCAAACTGAGCAAGGAATGAGTTGTACCCTGTTACTAGGCATCTCAGGTTTCCAGACTTGGACAAATCACGTCCTTTCTCCTCAGCACAGTGTAGCCAGGCCCTAAGGCCGGCTGCATGCAGCACACCAAAGGATTTCAATCTGTGACCACCGAAAAATGTAGAGGAAAACATCCTTCATATGTAAAGGAAATCCTTGGGCTGGCCGCAGGTGGTGCAGCACTGCCCTAAAGGTTTCCAGACCAAATCAAAACCACCTGCATCTTCCTCAGAAACTTTCTAACTAGATGGTGAAGCTAGGGCCACAACATAGCCAAGATTACTACAATCCACTACACCATGTTGTGTAAGGCATTTAAAGGCTATCGGATATAAATCATTAACTCCAGACTTTCTGATCATTCACCTTCTTCAGCCTACCTCACTGTTGTTCTTCCTGGCCTCGTTTCCCAAAAGTTGGTATATTCCAGCCCCTTGTTACTCTTCCCAGCCCTATGATAGTAAACCTCTGACTATGGAAGAACAGATCCCTCCCCCACTCCCCCCAAGTTCAGCTGTGTAGTCCATCATTCTCACTCCAGATCTGCCTACCCCTTCTACTCTGCCCTCTAGTAAACAAATTATGAGTGATTTGTAAAAACTTTATAAACTGTCAACCATTCTCAGAATTTGTTCTAAGAAAAGACAAAATTAGGTTGTGTCCATGTTTTAATTTCTCTCAAGCTGATTGCATGGGAGTTACAGTCCAGAACTGGCTCAGTTTCAGGGTTGGAGGTACAAAGTTATATGCCCTCCGAAGAGTAGGTGTTCCCAAGGGGTGCCAATCAATTCTGATTGGTCAACACACTGGGAGGTGGGTTTATTAAAATGAGGGTCTTGGAATATATGGTTTAGGTCATTTAATCTTGGTCAAAGAGACCTCAATTTCCATATGACCTGTCTTGATGTTAGGGGGGAATCAACATTTTCCTCTGTCTGGGCAAAACAGTGAGTAGGAATAAAGCCCTTCGATTAGATGTTAATGTACTTTAGAAGAAGAAAGGGGGGGTGGGGGAGCTCTGAGTCTCCAAGATAATGATTACTAAGAAAAATAATTTTTCAAAAAACACATTATTGGTCTATATTTGGTAGGGTCACTGTAACTCTCAGACTTTAGTAATAGTTACGCAATGCATTCTGTTAAGAAAGGTAGAATCAGACTTGTGTCTGAGATGAAGTTGGTGAAGTGACTCAGTTGTAGTAATTCCTGTAACTCTGTGAGCCAGTAATTATGGATCTTATCAAGCCCAGATGTTTTCCAGTTTAACAGGAGCACACACCAGCTGCCCTCAATGACTCCAAGTCATTTGACCTGAGGAACCTCCACTCCCCTTCAAGAACAAGTTTATGTGATTGCTAGGTCACCCACCATCCACGATCTTTTAAAAATCATGCAAAATAGAGGACTATAGATGGTCGGATAACCTGATTTTTCAAAGGACAAAATCTGGGGAAATTTGTCAAACTATAGACTAATAATCATGGATTTAGTTGCTAGAATATCTTAAAGTATTATTAAAGGGATAGTTTATGAGAAAAGAAAGGAGCAGCCATTATAAAGCCAGCATGTAATTATCAACAATAAGTTGTGCTGTACTAGCCTTCTTTCTTTTTTTTTTAATTTGGTTACTTAGATTGATAGATGAGATGAATAACATAGGCATAGGATCTGGATTTTAGCAAGGTATTTGACCAACTCTTCCTTGTTGCCTTTAAAAGGAGACTGAGATAATTCATCCAGTTAGAAGAAGAGACTTCAGGGGCAGAGAATATTTTCACCACATGAATTCCAAGGTTGGAATGAGTTTCCAGGACAGGGAGATTAGTGGATCATTGTAGAGGAAGTCAAGAGTACAGCCTGGAGAGGATTTATCAAGATAGATGGGAGAAAGTAAGACCTGTCAGGGTGAAAAAGGAAAGCAAGAGCAAAAATACAAAACAGAAAAAGACAATAACATGGGAGTGGGGGGCAGCACAGTAAAGAGACTGACCTGACTGGATTGGAGATTATGTCCAAATACTTATTGGACATTTCAAACTGAGTGTCCTGGAGACATTTCACATGTACTATGTCCACAACAGAAATCATTATCTGCCCCATACCACTCAAGAGACACCCCTTCTAAATTTAGCTATTTCTGTGGAAGGTACCATCATTGTTCCTATCTCCCAGGTCCATATTCTTGACAGGTGGTGGGGGTAGGGGTAGAGTTAATCGCCAAATCTTGACATTTTTCTGTCCACAGCATTTCTCAGATCCAATTCCTTCTCTCTACTCACACAACCACCACCTTAGTCCAGGCCCTTATCAATTTCCACCCAGATTATTTGAACACCTCCTAATTGATCTCTGGGTAGCCTTCCTCGCCCCACGATGTTTTTGTTGGTAGGCAGTATTGAACAAAATGCATTAAGCCACAAGATATTTTACATCCATCGCAGTCATTGTCATAGGAACTAGGCTTAGCCCCTACCAAAACTTGTCTGAACTTTCTTCCTGTTACTTTTCTGCTTTTTCTGAGCCAAATTCGCAATAGCCCTTGCTTGTGCCACCTGAAATCCTCCAGTTTGCTCTTCTAAAGGAGAGTTCAAATGCGAATGCTGCAACACAGCCAACTCTTGCAATAGTTTGTCTCTCCTTTTACAACCTGTTTGTAAAATCCAGCCCCTCCTACACACTGCCTTCAGCTCGCTCCTTGGTTTTATTGGTATTCTTTGCAAACATGTTTCTAAATCTCTAGGCTGTAACTTCAGTTCCCAGTTTTCACAGAGCCCTGTACTTTTAGACCACTCCCTTGCTAGCGAAATCCTGTCATCCTAGGATAGCCATTTCTTCTTCTAAATCCCTTTTTGCTCCAAATAGAAGTCTGATACCTTGTGATCTCATTCTTCTTGCCAAATGTAGTGCCAATGCAATATTCATAGACCCCACAATCACTATAGATATACCTGCCTGGTACTTGATGCAAAATATAACAGGCATATAACATATATAAGACAGAAGCAAAAAATTTCTTCAGACACCAGAAAACCAAATACCAAAACCATTAAGCCAATTCCATTATAGTAGCAAAGAAGTTAATAAGCCACAGTAGCACAGAGAGCCACAGCATCCTTTAGCCCTCCCATAAACCAACATAAGACCCAATATTTACTCAAAACCTTGTCTCCCTGGGAAGCATGCTCTCCTCTCAACTGTCTAGCCTAGCCCTGACTCCCAGCTTCCTGTGAGCTCTGTTCCACCCTTCAGCAAACTCTTCCTACTACAGGCTCCATATGATTACATTCAGCCTATTGGTGGCAGAGTATATTTTCAAATCAGGGAAGGTCTTCAAATTCCCTTAGGCTTATTAAGGGGCAGGGAAGATCTTCAGATTACCATTACCATTACACTGGTATATCAGGAAAATTCAGTAGGTATAATTTACCTAGACTTTGGCAAAAAGCCTTTGAAAGGATTAGCTGTGCTATTCTTATTGACAAAGTGGTGATGTAGACTAGAGGCTAGTGTTAGGTAGGTAGATTTTGAACTGGGTGGGTGCTCAAAGTCTAAATAGAGACAGTAATTATTCCAAGAAAGAGGAAATATGATATAGTAGATTGAGTAGTGGACTTATAGACCTGGGTTCAAATCCAACCTCTTTATAATTCACTTCCCAAAGGCTATTTCTTTATCTGTAAGATGAAGATGACCTATATTCTCTACCTCGTAGGGGACTACAATGAAGATCCAGTGAGATAAAGTATTTAAAGTTACTGGTTTGTGTGGAGTACACGCACCCAGCCCATCTGTGCTCTTTTTATGCCTGGTACAAAGCACCTAACAGACTAATTCTGACTTTCTAAATGTCATTTTGTTTATATGGAGAGGCCTCTTGTTGTTAGTGGCTTGTATAAAGGTATTCATGTCAGGTTTATCAAAGTTACTTTACAATTATAAATCTGGGAGAGATATCTAATAGTTTGGATGGCAAAGTCAGGATAAAAAAATATTCACAGGTAAAAGTGTTCGACAGAATGTGGTGAAGTAAAATTTGATAGGGGTAAATATAAAGTTTTATAGTTGGGCTTAAAATGCCAATTTCCTAAATAGGAGATAAAAAATATTATATGGTAACAATTCATGTAAAAGAGATTGGGGGTTTTACTCTACCACAACCTCAGTATGGTCCCCAGTATGAGATGGCATCCATAAAGGCTCATACAGTCTGAGGCTTCGTCCTGCTATACCAGAGGTAGGGAGCCTTGAGGTCACTTGTAGCCCTTTAAGTCCTCAAGTATGGCCCTTTGACTGAATCCAGTCTTCACAGAACAAATCCCCCCTTAATAAAAAGGATTGCAGATGTATACAAAATAGGTTATGTATTGGATATGCAGGAAATATTAACAGAGACAAAGCACTAGATTTAAGAAGGGTTGGAGAAAGTTTCCAGTAAAAGAAAGGAGTTTTGTTGGAACTTTAAGGAACCCAGGAAGGTAAATAGAATATTCTGGGCTTTGGGGACAGACAGAAAAAATGCTTGGAGCCAAGAGATGTCTTATTCATGGAACAGCCAGGAAGCCAGTGTCCCTGGATTGAAGAGTACAGGATGGAGAATAAGGTATAAGAAGACTGGAAAGGTGTGAGTAGCCAAAGTTATAAAGGGATATTAATGCCAAAGAGAGCATTTTGTGTTTGGTCCTGGAGGCAAAAGGGAGCCACTGGAGCTTATTGAATAGGAGAGTGACATGGTACTGCCTTCACTTTAGGAAAATCACTTTGGTTGATTGGAGTGATGAGAGGCTTGAGGGAGGCAGACCTACCAGTATTCTATCCAGGCAGGCATGAGGGGGTGAGGGCCTGCATCAGGAATGTGGCAATGTCAGAGGAGAGAAGGGGGACATACTCAAGAGACTTTGTAAAGGTGAAATCAGCAGTCTAACAACAGCTTAGATACAGGGAACAAGAGATAGCAAGTAGTGATTCTTTGGTTATAAGCCTGAGGAACTAAGAGGATGATGCTACCTTGTACAATAACAGGGAATTAGGAGAGGGAGAGGATTTAAGAAGAAAGATAATGAGTTTAAGATGTCTTTTTTTGACATTCACTTTGCGATTTCTGAAAGGTAGTTGAATATGTGAGATTGCAGATCAGCACAGCATTTGGGGCAGGATAGGTATATTTGAGAATCATCATCATAGACGAAATAATTAAATCCATGGGAGGTAAAGAGATCACTAAGTGAAGTCGTATAGGGGAAGAAGAGAAGAGGATCCAGGACAGAATCCTAAGATAACCCTATGGTCAGTAAAGGAAACAGATCCAATTCTTGACTTAGTTTAGCCCACTAAACAAATACTTAGAAGAATTTACTTGATTTTTCTAAACTTACAGAGTTGTTGAACCTGCTTTATGTGAGGTTTTAAACTAAACTATATGAGAGTGATAAAGAAGTGTGGAATTCCCAACTCTCAAGGACTATACCATTTAATTGGGGTTGATGAGGCATTCCTATTTAAAAAATGTAACATTCCAAACTAGTATGCATGTCCTATATAAGAAGAACAAAATGATTTATACAATCATAAACATAGTGAAGAGGGAGGAATCTGTCATTTTTAATTAGCATAAACAGGCAAGATTTCATGAAATATTCTATATATCATTTCTAATTAGTATTAGCAGGAAGGATATCATGGATTTAATGGAGAATTCGAGTTTTCAACTAAGAACCTTGCAGTTCTCTCCCTTCTCATATTCACTTCCTGTTATGATGTGCTATTGTGCTGTAAGAAATAAAGAAAAAGATGATTCCAGAGAGACATGGAAAGACTCATATGAACTGATACAGATGGAATAATTTATAATATAGCATCAATAATGTAAAAAGAATAGTTTTAAAGACTTTTGTTAACTGATGAGGAATGAAATTAATAGAACCAGGGGAACATTTGTACGATGACAACAGCATTGTAAAGATAACCAACTTTGAAAACTGTGAGAACTATAATTAATATAAAGGGCCATCTCTTGAGTCCTGAGGAACAGTGATGAAACATATCATCTACCTCCTGACCAAACCACAAGAGATCATGAATTTAAGGTGTAGAATGTGACAAATAGATATAGAGATAGATATACAGCCAATGATAGAATTTGTCGTGCTCACCTATGCATATTTGTTACAAAGAATTTGTTTTTCTTTTCTGTTTTTTTTCTCTAGGGGGTAGTTGGATTAGGAGAGAGAGGAAATAGATGTATTTTTTTTTACCTTTTTTTAAAAATTAATTTGTTTACTTTTAGTTTACCGGATTCAATTCCACAATTCCTTGAGTTTCACATTTTGTGAAACTCCCTCCCCTCCCCTCCCCCCCATGGTGGCATATAGTCAAGTATAGGATCTGTTAATACTTTCACATTAGAAATTAGGTTATAAAGATGGATCGTATCAGATGGAATGAAAAATGGTAAATAGGACGTAAAACCAAACAAGAAAAGGAAAAAGATCAGGTATTTTGCTTCTATCTGGATATAGACTCAGTTCTTTCTCTGGATGTAGACATCTCTCTCCATCATGAGTCTTTTGGGATTGACTTATATCACTGCATTGCTGAGAAGAGTCCAGTCTATCAAAGTTGGTCATCACACATACATTGTGTCTGTAATTGTGTACAAATTTCTCCTAGTTCTACTCTTCTCACTCAGCATCAGTTTGTATAAGCCTCTCCAGGTAAATATGAAGACCGTCTGCTCCTCGTTTCTTATAGCACAATAGTATTCCATAACATGCATATACCACAGCTTGTTCAGCCATTCCCCAATTGATGGGCACCCCCCTAATTTCCAATTCTTTGCCACCAGAAAAAGAGCTGCTATAAACATTATTGTACATACGGGTCTTCCTCCCACTAATAGATGTCTTTTAGATATTGGGGTGCTACAAATATGGAAGACTGCATTCACTTTCAGATGAGATCCACTGTTTTGTTAAATTTGCTTGTTTTGCTTTGTTACAAAAGAACTCTAAGGGAGTGGGGGTAATATAGAAATATTTGTGATATAAAAACATGTCAAATCTTTTGTGAAATGAAGGTTACAAAGGAAATGGGTGTGTGGGATATGTAGTAAAGACTTTCAGCATAAATCATACATTTCTGAAAGTTGTGGTATTTAAAGAAAACCATCTGCTAAGAAATTTTTATCTTACCACAATTATGTTCAATTATTATTGAACCTAGATGAATGAATGAAGAAGAAATTACTGGGTACTTACTACATTCCAAATATTATGCTAAGCACTGGGAAGGTAAATAGAAAGTGTGAAACAGTCCCTGTACTGAAAGAACCACAAACACATAAGAGGGTAAGAAGTTTGGTACAGATGTAAAGCTGATATCCAACATCCTTAAGTTACATCAACAAATCATAAAACAGTGCCAAGAGTCTGGAGAGTACACGGGCAAGAAAAACAGGGGAAGTTAGGAGACAAGGCAGGGCAGATACAAAGGTGTGGTGGATCTCCATCTTGCCAGAAGGAATAGAGCTGACTCCAATCTTAGACGAGGCACATGAGCATTCAGACAGCCCAGATGGATTCCCGGCAGTCCAAGGAATGAGGTAGGAAGGCAATAGGTAAATCCCACATTAAGTGAAACATAGATGAGAGATGACTAAGTATGTTCTCAATTCTTAAAAAAAATAATAATAGGCTAAATTCTAGTATTCCTACAACTTTTAAAGAAAACTTTACATAATTTTTTAAAATTCACTTGTTGGGCACGATTTTACATAGCAACAATACTCAGCATATATCATGAACTTCAATGATTCATTAGTCATTAATGTTGAAATGAAAAGATAATCTTATAATAATAAATGTTTTAACTATTGTGTAAATTTTAAATTTCCTAAGTGCATAAAGACAAGAGTATTAAGTACATTTCCTCCCCCCCACCGCACCCCGAGTTCCTGAACAATTAATGGAAGCTTTGTGATTTTCCTTTTCATGGTATTCTCTTACACTATGATAATTCTTAATAACATTTTTCTTGGTTTCCAAGACAAAGAATATTCCTGACAGGGTCTGTTTTTCCACTAGGGCTACAAATTAGATCTCCTTTAGCTGCAAGGCAAAAGCAAGCTCAATATTTTTCTAAGTTGGGGGGGAGGGGTTGGCTTGATGAATAACAGAGTAGAAGTAAATGAATTATGCTTTTATGCAGTGATCATTTGAAGTTAATTATTCTGTAAATTCATGCTATGGGGGAAAAGATGTATTTGACTACTGCTTGAACTTCTGATGAAAGCATATATAGCACCCAGATGTTGAGTGTGATTTATTGTCAACATGGTTATTACTAGCATTTCAGGGGGGTTGTGTATTTATTTGTTTCTTTTTGGTTATAGCTGTTTTAATCTTCATTTCTTTCAATGGTAGATGGTGGAGAAGGGACATATTCTAATCTAATATGCTTATTAGATTTTAAATTCATATTCACTTATTGGTATTGCATTAAAACTATTGCTAAAGCTGAGTTGTTTCTTTTATAAGGTAGTCAGTCATCTCTCTGTGTGTATTATTTATTTCTAAATGTTAACTTCATTTTTAGTTTGAGAAAGGGGCTTCAGGGTGAAGTTATTACCCTATTTTTAGCAATCTCTTTTCATGCATGATTTGCAAAGGGCTATACTTGTTTGGTATCATTCCAGGGGTGAACAAATAAATCTTCCAACACTCTGGGTGAAAGAAGGGAGCTGATAAGATCTGCAAATACTCTCACTAATAATTGGGCTGGTCAAAAGAAAGAGTGAGGTCTTTGTTTTCCATAAACCTTAATCCCTTTATGAGGGTCACAGAAAAAATAAGATAGAACAAGAAAGAACAAAACCCTGAATGAGAGATTATTTTATGGAACTGCATAGAAGGAGGAAGAAGGAAGGATGTGTAAAAAATAAATTGATATTAGGAAAGATAGCATAAATGAATTTAACTCAAAGTAAGAATACAGCTATTGGGAGGGAGTGGAAGAAGCGAGACTATTTTGTTCTTACCTAGATCATGAAAGTGAGGGTGAAAAAGATAAGTGGAAAAATAGATTATAGGAACTTGGGAAGGGCAGGAGAATTGGGGGGAGCAGGAGTAGTGTATATGATGAAACTAGGGATCAAATTAGTATTAAGGAAAGTAAACTGTAGGGACTCAATGCTAAATTAAAAGAGGCAGAGGATGGGGATATCTCTAGTGTATGAGTTGTACTAAAATGACCCTTGAGGTTCCTTCTAATTCTCAAATTCTGTAATTCTTTGAACAATAAACAGCACAGTTTAAGGAACCCAGGGTATCCATATGTCACTCAAAAAAAGGCCACTAGAAACACCAAAGAGCAAATGCAAGCATATGCTGTATTAAAGGAGGCATAGCTTTTAGGAGTAGCAGTAGTTCTGTTATGCCTTTCCTTCATCAGACTTTGTCCAGTGTTACGTTCTGGGCTATGCACTTTTTCCCCTGTTCTTCTTTATTATATCTAATTTTTTTCCCCAAATTTTATTTTAGACTCAAACGCCAGAACACAGAGAAAAGAAGCAAAAACATATCATAAACTCACATATTGGAACTTAAATGCGAAGTTATAAAGTTTAAACTGTACAGTTTAAAAAAGAATATTAATAAACCAGATAATGTTCTGAGGTAATCAGGCAGTTTGGTCAGAAGTCTTGAGTTCATGTTATATAAGGATTCATTGAAGGACTCATATTCTGTTTCTCCACAGAGGGCATAGTTTAAGGAACTCAGGATATTCATATACCTCTCCAAAAAAGCTAACAAAGAAAAAAAAAGAAACATTAGAAATATCAAAAAGTGAGGCCGATCGATGTCTAGAGTAGGTATTCATAACTGAAATTTGTCGACTTTTGTAAATCAGACGAACACAAAATGTTACCAAAGTTAAATATAAATAGCAGGAATTATTTGATAATGTTTTGACTAAAACACATTAAATTTTATTGGTAAAGATTGTTCATTTGTGGGAACAGAAGGAAATTCCATGGTTGAAAGACAGTGAGAAAACATGCTGCTCAAGACTGTCATAATTAAACCAATTTTCATTATTTATATGCCTCTTTAGTTTTCAGAAAATAGTAGCCTTTTCAGTAAGACCTAATAGGGAATATAATATTTGAAATAAAAATCATAGCAATATGGTCCATAAATATAAAGGAAAACATTTATTGGAAAGGACTTAAATGATACAAAAACGCCTATCTTTCTCTTATGTAGCATGTTTAGAATGGTTATTGAGTTACTCTCCTAACCCATACCTTTGCCTAGCAGATCGATTCCCTAATCTAAGCTCCCTAGATATCACCTAGGGACTTGAGAGGGCAGAAGGATGCTAATGCTATGCTATAGCTCCAAAGTCCCCACTGATCTTTTCTGCGCCCCCCACCCCCAGTTATTTATTGATGTCATTTAGTCATATTTTATAAACATTTTAGGAAGGGGTTATTTTCTAAGGTAGCATATAATAAGGTAGTATTTTCTAAGGTTGTATAAGCAGTTGGTACAAAACATCTCTTCATCCTACCTCCCAGACCCCTTGTGTGACACACTCTCCCATAGGTACATAAAGAGTCCAGGAGAGAGGGAACACAAACCTAGAGGGCATGTGGAAAAGGAAAACTCAGAGCTCCTACTCATGAGATGCTCATAAATTTCTCCTTAGGCTTAGTACAGCCTTTCATGAGCTCCTTGCAGTCATGAATCTGACTTTTCCTATTTTGTCTCCAGCCCCCAGTCTTGTCCAGCACTTGTAGACACATTGATAGAACTGGGACATCTGTGGGAATTTCAAAATCTTTGATCGTATGAAAAACTGGGTCATCCTCTGGCAAATGAAGAGAAGAGAGGAAGTTGAGGTTTGTTCTATTCCCCTGCAAGTGATTACTTTGCTGGGTATTGGCTGGAGGCTTCTACCCTTAAACTTCCAGATTCTCCAAGGCTTCATTTTTAATTGCTTCAAACCAAATTCCTAAATCTATATTAGCCCTATCAAGCAGGACCTTAGTCCTTCAGCCAACAAGAACAGTCTTGCCACACCTATCTACCCTTTGATTGATAGATGGAGATTTCTTGGCTTTTTCAGTCTGGGCTTGACTCAAGTTAATTTCCTTATAGTTTATGTTTGATCTTGGAACTAAATGAGACACTTGGAGGTTATTCAAGAGTTAACAAAGGAAATTTAATTAGCCATAAGGATATTTAATAAGGCTATCGTTGAGGACCCCTGAGGTGATTCAGCTGAGAGAAGCTCTCCTGCCTAAGGACCTGTCTTGCTCTGCCAAGCATCAGAGAACACCACGAGCTCCACATGGCTTTTCTTTTTCTGCAGCTACTATTCGTAAATGTATGTGAGTTTATACATCTGTGTGTGTGTGTGTGTGTGTGTGTGTATATATATATATATATATATATATATATATATATATATATATATCGTGTTTCCCCAATAATAAGACACTGTCTTATTATTTTTTTGGACAGAAAAACACCAGAGGGCTTATTTTCAGGGGAGGGCTTATTTTAATGAACATTGACAGCAATTTTAATAAACAGGAAAATGTGAACAAAAAAATGTACCTTTATTCAATAAGCAAATCACTGGGGAAGAACAGGATGACGCGCTCACTGCTACAGCTCTGATTGGATGCAGCTTGGAGCGCGGCGTGCGTTTCATGGGGGGGAGGGGCAGTGCATACAGAGGGTACCATAATGTAGCGTGTAGCGCAGGGGATCACCTTCACTACAGTAGCAATCTCAATAGGGCTTATTTTCGGGGGAGGGCTTATTTTAAAGGAATCTTACACAGTAAGGGGAGGGCTTATTTTCGGGATAGGTCTTATTATTGGGGAAACACGGTGTGTGTATATATATATATGTGTGTGTGTGTGTGTGTGTGTATATATATATATATATATATATATATATACATATAATAGATACCGAATGATGTATGTGTATAGATTTCCCTAGCTAGCCAACATTCTCATTTCCATGAATAGCAGGGGGCAGTGGTAGTGTTTCAGGTTCCTTGTGCTTCTCCTGTTAATTGCTATTGTTGCTTATTGTGTGTGTGCATTTTTCATTCGTTTCATTTAATATTTCCTAATTAAATGTAAAAAAAATAATGATTATATAAATTTGAGTTCCAATTTCTCTTCCTTCCTCTAGCGTTTCTCCCTTTAGAAGGCAAGTAATTTGCTACTGATTATACATATGAAGTCATGCAAAGCATACTTCCATATGTTGCAAAAGAAAATGGACAAAAAAAGAAATAAAAAGTGAAAAAGTAACACTTTAATCTATATTCAGCATTCATCAGTTATCTCTCTGGAGGTATTCAGCATTTTTCATCATTGAGTCCTTTGGAAACGTCTTGATAGAGTAACCAAGTCTTTCATAGTCAATCATTTTTACAATATTGCTGTTACTATATACAATGTTCTCCTGGTTCTCCTCACTTCACTTTGCATCGGTTCTTGTAAGTTTTCCCAGGTTTTTCTGAAGCCATCCTACTCATCATTTATTATAGCACAGTAGTATCCTGTCACAATCACATACCATAACTTGTTCAGCTGTTCCCCAATTGATGGGTATCCCTTCAGTTTTCAGTTTTTTGCCACCACAAAAAACTGCTGTAGATGATAATTTTTTTGTATAAATTGGTCATTTCCCCTTTTCTTTGATCTCTTTGGGATACAGACCTATTAGTAGAATCCCAAGTCAAAAGGTATGCACGGGTTTATAGCTTTGTGGGTATAGTTCAAAATTGTTAGATGGATTCACAACTGCACCACAATTTAGTGCCCCAATTTTTCCACTTCTTCTCTAGCATTTGTCATTTTCCTTTTCTGTCATGTTAGTCAATTTGATAGGTATGGAATGGTACCTCAGAGTGGTTTCAATGTGCATTTCTCTAATCATTAGTGATTTAGAGCATCTTTTATGTGACTATTGATAATCTTGATTCCAGATTCTGAAAACTACCTATTCATATCCTCTGAGTATTTTTTATTAATGGGGGAATAGCTTATATTTTTTATAAATTTGTTTTTTTCCCTATATTTTTGAAATATAAAGCCTTTGTCAGAGAAACTTGTGTGAAAAAATTTTCCCAACTTCCTGTTTTCCTTCTGACTTTGGATGCATTAGTTTTGTTTGGGCGAAATCTTTTTAATTGCATGCAAGCAGATTGTGTAGTTTATTTCCCATGATGCTTTCCATCTTTTGTTTGGTCATAAAACTCTTCCCTTATCCATAGATCTGACAGATAAATTTTTCCATACTCCCCTAATTTACTTATGGTATCACTCTTTATGTCTAAATCATTAATTCATTTTGACCTATCTTGGCATGTGGTATCTAGGCCTAGTTCTACCAAACTGCTTTCCAATTTTCCAAGCAGTTTTTATCAAATGATGAGTTCTCCCAAAATCTGGGATAATCTCTGTGTTTATCAAACACTAGATTACTATGGTTATTTACTACTGTGTATTTTGTACCTAATCTATTCCACTGACCCATGTACCAGATAGTTTTAATGATTATCACTTTATAATATGGTTTGAGATCTGTTTCTTCCAAACCAACTTCTTTCACATTTGTGACGTTTGGATACAGTCAGAGGGCCACACTTGAGGACCTAGAGGGCCACATGTGGCCTTGAGACCACAGGTTCCCTACCCCTTTTACCTTTTGTTCTTCCAGATGAATTTTTAAATTATTTTTCTAGCTCTATAAAATAATGCTTTGGTAGTTTAGTATGGTACATAATAAGTAAATTAATTTAGGTAGAATTGTCATCTTTATTATATTGGCTCAGCTTACCTATGAGCAATTAATATCTTTCAAATCATTCAGATATGACTTTATTAACTTGAAAAGAGTTTTGTAATTGAGTTCATTAAGTCAAATGAGCCTTAGGAAGCATTGCTAAAAATAAAACTAATGGAGGTAATTGAGTTACAGCTGATCTATTTATTTAAAATCCTAAAAGATTATACAGTTAAAGTGCAGTACTCAATATGCCAGTAAATTTGGAAAACTCAACCATGGCTGCTAGATTGGAAAAAAAGATCAGCTTCCACCCCAATCATAAAGAAGGTCATTGCCAAAGAATGTCCAAATGAACAAACAGTTATGCTCAGTTCACATGCCAACAAGGTATCATTGTTAAGATTCTGCAAACTAGGCTTTGGCAATATATGAACCAAGAATTACTGAAAGAGCAGACTGGTTTTCAAAGAGGCAGAGGAACTAAAGACCAAATTGCCAAACATCTGTTTGTGCTGCATGCCTAATGCTCAGGCCTTTGTGTGGATCACAAGAAAATGTGGCAAGTCCTCAAAGAGATATGAATACCAGATCATCTTACTTTTCTCCTGAGGAATGCAGGCTAGGAAGCAACAGTTAAAACCGGACATGGAACAAATGATTGGTTTAAGATTGGAAAAGGAATATGGTAAAGCTGAATATTTTTACCTTATTTATTTAACGTATATGCAGAGTACATCATGTGAAACACCAGGCTGGATGAATCAAAACCTAGAAATAAGGTGGCCAAGAGAAATATGAACAATCTCAGAAGTTCAAATGACAGCCCTCTGATGGCAGAAAGAGAAGGTGGATGAAGAAGCCTCTCGATGAGGGTGAAAGTGGAGAGTGTAAAAGCTGGCTTGAAACTTAAATTCAAAAAATACTAAGATCTTGGAAACTGGTTCTATCACTTCCTGACAAATAGAGGAAGAACAAGTGAAAGCAGAGTCAGATCTTATATCCTTGAGATATCTTTGGGCTCAAATATCATTTCAAATGGTTATCACAACCATGAAACTAAAAGATATTTGATCTTTTGAAGGAGATCTATGGCAAATCTGGACAAGATACTAAAAAGCAAAGATGTCACCATGCTGACAAAAGTCCCTATCTTCAAAGCCATGGTTTTTCTGTTACCAGTGTATGATTGTGAGAGTTGAATTGTAAGGAAAGTTGAGTGCCACAGAGTCAACACTTTTGAATTGGGGGGCTGTAGAAGACTTTGAGAGTCCCTTGGATAGCAAGGAAATCAAATCAGTCAATACTTAAATAAATAAATTCAGTCTATTCACTGGAAGGGCAAATACTGAAGCTGAAGGTTAAATACTTTGGCCACATAAGAAGGGACTCATTGGAAAAAACCTTGATGTTGGGAAAGATCAAAGGGAAAAGGGGACAGCAGAAGATAAGGTTGATAGTGACATGGAAACAATGAATATGAACTTGGATAGACTTTGAGATAGTGGAGGATAAAAAGACTGGTAAACTATGGTCCATGATATCACAGATTGTTGGACACAACTGAATAACTGAGCGGCAAAAATTTATTTAGTTCCTGGGTTTGTCTTGGTAGGTAGACTCCTAAGTGTCTACAGTTATTTTTAATGGAATTTTTCTTTCTCTCTCTTGCTATATTTGGTAACATATAGAAAATGATGATTTATGTCGGCTGCAACTTTACTAATGTTGTTATTATTTCAACTACTTTTTTTAGTAGATTCTCCAAGTGTACCATCATATCATTCAGTGATAGTTTTGTTTCCTTGTTGCCTATTCTAATTCCTTCCATTTCTTTTTCTTCTTATTGCTGTAACTAACATTTCTAGTAGAATATTGAATAATAGTACTGATAATGGGCATCCTTGCTTCATCCCTAATCTTATTGTGAAGTCTTTTGGCATATTCCCATTGCAGATAAGGCTTGCTGATGGTTTTAAATAACTACTTATAATTTTAAGGAAACCTCCATTTATTCCTATGCTTTCTAGTGTTTTTAATAGGAATGAGTGTTTTAGTTGTCAAAGAGATTTTTCTGTATCTGTTGAGAGAATCATATGACTTTTGCTGGTTTTCTTATTGATCATAATGTATGATCTTTCTTTTTCTTTTTTTTTTAAAGCAATTGGGGATAAGTAACTTGCTCAAGGTTACACTGCCAGTTATTTCTGGGTGTGGTGCTAAGTATCATAGCCTGGATTCGATCCCCAGGTCATCCCGACACTGGGGCCGGTGCTCTTACTCGCTGAGCCACCTGGCTGCCCCTAAGCAATTGGGCTTAAGTAACTTGCTCAAGGTTATACACCAGGTGTTTCTGGGTGGGTGCTAAGTGTCTGAGCCCGGATTCAATTCCAGATCATCCCGACTCTGGGGCTGATGCTCTTACTCGCTGTGCTACCTGACCACCCAGATCTTTCTGGTATATTGCCATAATCTTGCTAATATTTTATCAAAATTTTTTTCATTAGAATCCTTTAATAAAATTCATCTATAGTTTTCTTTCTCTCTTTTTGCTCTGCCTGGATTAGGTATAAAGACTACATTTCTGTCAGAAAAGGAATTTGATAGGATTCTTTCTTGACCGTTTTTTCTTCTTCCACATGGTTCATATAGTATTGGAATTAATTGTTCCTTAAATATTTGGTAGAATGCATTTGTAAATTCATTTAGTCCTGGGGATTTTTCTTAGGGATTATATTTATTGATTGTTTAATTTTTTTTAAGATTAAATTATTTAAGTATTCTATTTATCCTTCTGTTGATCTGGGTAGTTTATATTTTTGTGAATATTCATCAGTTTCACTTAGCTTGTCAGTTTTACTGGTGCATAATTGGGCAAAATAACTCTTAGTAATTTCTTTAATTTCATCTGGTGCATTCACCCTCTTTATTTTTGATGCTGATAATTTGGCTTTCTTCTTTCTTGTAATCATATTAACCAAAGTTTTTTTTTTATAGTTTCTTTTTTTTCCCCATTAAATTAGCTTCCGTGATTATCTGTTAACTTCAGTGGTATTTTACTTTGTTTCATCTATTTCTCCTTTTAATTTCAGGATTTCTATTTTGGTGTTTAGGGATTCTTAATTGGTTATTTTTATAGTTTGTTGTTATTGTTTTATGCCCACTTTATTCATCTACTCTTTCTTTTAGTGATGTACAGGTTTAGAGATATGCCCTAAAACATGGTCAGTTTTTGTGAGGCTGCATGTACCAGAAGGTATACTTTTTTCTATTCTCATTCAGTTTCTTTCAAAGGTTTATCATAACTAACTTTTCTGAGGTTCTAGTCATCTCTTTGAGTTCTTTCATATTTATTTTATGATTAGATTTATCTAGCTCAGCAAGGGGAAATTTAAGGGCACCCACTAGTACAATTTTACTGTTTATTTCATTCTATAATTCATTTAACTTTTCCCTTAGGAATTTTGATGCAATGCCATTTGGTGCATATATGTTTAATACTGATATTACTTCATTGTCTCTGGTGCCTTTTAGGAAGATGTAGTTTCTCTGCTTTTTCCTTTTAATTAGATCTGTTTTTACTTTTACATTGTTTGAGATCATGATTGCTGTCCTTGCCTTTTTTACTTCTTTTGAAGCATAATAGATTCTATACTACCCCCTTATTTTACTTTATTTAAAAAAAATGTTGAGTTTCAGATGTAATCATCATGTAGAGCAGTTTGGAACTATGCCCAAAGTGGTATAAAACCATCCACTGGTCTTTCATTTGTGTGGCTCCAGGCCAGCCTCTACCCCATGGTCACAGGTCTCTCTGACCTAAGTTCTTTTGGGCTGCAAGAATGTCTTGTTCCTACCTTTTGTTGGCTCTGCCACTAAGGAATTTGATTTGAGGCATAATTTGGGAGGAGAATGCTGGGAGAGCTCAGCTCAGTGCTTTCTCGACTCTGCCATCTTGAGTCTGCACTGGAGGTCTTGTTATTTTCTTACATTCACAATTGAATCATGGAAAGAGCCCTGGGAAAACTACCAGGAACACTGGTGTCTTTACTAAAGAGCTGTATGACTTAAGGCAAGCAGTTCCCTTTCTCTAGAGCTCACATTCAATCTCAATAAAATGAAGGTCTTTCAACAAATGATCTCTGAAGTGTACTTCAATTTTTATATTCCATGTTCTTATTCAGATTGTTAAGATAAACATTTTGCTGTGAGAAAGTTATTCAGCCAGCAGTCTTGGTAGAATAATAATTACAAAACATATTCCGTGGTCCTATATGATGTTATAGATTAATTCTTTGATCTCAGTGTAGCTAACTTCCAGTCTAATGCCACAGGACAATAATTCAGTTTGAACAAAACCATTAGTAACAGTTGATATATAGAAACATATGTATTCAGTAATCATGTATTGATATTGCACTGACTAGATCATGAGGTCATAGGTTTAAATCCGGAAAATATCTTTTGAGGCCACTTAATCTCTTGTCCATTCATGAGAAAACTGAGGTCTAAAGAAAGGGGAAAATCATATAAACAATGAAGAGAAGAGCTAGAATTTGAACTCAAGTCCCTTGATTCGAAATCTAGTGCTTTCACTTAAAAATATAAGCTCAGACATGTCACAACGCATAATTTAGTGTACAAAGTCACAAGATCATTGAATTACAGAATAGGAGAAGGCCTTGGAGGTCATCTAGTACAGCTCAAAGAAGAAAAGATTTTTATCCACCATATATCCAAATAATCATGCTTAAATACCTCCATTTGAGTAAATCCATTCTACCTTTGAAACCTCCTAGTTTCTAATCCATAGGAAATTTTCCTTAGAGGCCTAAATTTGCCTTTATGCAACTTCTACTTGTTGTTTCTAGGTCTTCCCTCTGGAGCATATTGAGTAAGTTTAACCCCTTTTCTACACAGCATCATTCAAATACTTAATATTATAGGGTCATAGATTTAGAGATGGAAAAAAAAATATCTTCAGGCCCATATTTCAGTTCCCTCATATTGCAGATGAGGAAAAGTCCACATTTGATGCTTACACTTCCTCATTTCCAACATTTTCTTTAATTTTAAAAATAATTTTATAATGCTTCCATTCCCAGCACTATACTAAAATTACTCTCTAAAGTGTCAGAAATAGGGGCAGCTAGGTGGCACAGTGAATAGAGTACCGACCCTGGAGTTAAGAGGACCTGAGTACAAATCTGGCCTCAGACACTTAACACTTAGTAGCCATGTGACCTCAGGCAAGTCAACCCCAATTGCCCTGCCTTCCCCCCTCTAAAGTGTCAGAAATGACATCTATTTCCTGTGTTATTTCTTTTTTCAATCCTCATAATCCTTGATCTCTTTGAAGCATCTTATATGGTAAGATTCTATACTTCCCAAGCCCCCCCATAGGATGTATGCTCTTTCAAGGCAGGGACTATTTCATTTTTGTTTTTGTAGCCCCAGCTACAAAATACATCTTACATAATAGGCTGCTCAATAAATGATTGATTATAGGTTCATCAGTCTAGAGTTAGAAAGGACTTCAGAGAGAGGATTTTTGGGAAGATGGCAGAGTAGGTCAGATAATTCTAGGATAAAGATTATCCCCCACCCCAAAAAAAGAATTAAAAGCACCTTAGGCAAAGTGTGGGTGGAGATAAATAAGAACAGGGGCATAACTGGGGTCCTCCTGGGACAATTTGAGAAGATCAGAAGAAAAATCCCAGGGCTAAATTTAGTCCCTCTGAAGAGTAAATGCCTCCAGTCTAGGTTCCATTTTAACAGCAAGCAGCTATCCTTTTAAACAACAAGAGGCAAGCCCTGGGGTTAGTTGACTCATGAAGCTGCCACCAGAATTTTTACCTCCAGGATAGTGAGGGGAGTTGGGCGTCTGAGCCGGGAAGATGGAGACAACTCTGCCGACCAGTAACACCAAACCTAGCTGTGCTACAAAGAGATGCTGGGGTGAGAAGAAACCAGCACCCATAAGTAGTGGGGCAGAAAGACCCTGGCTGTGGGCATTTATAGGAGGTTAGAGGTTTGGCTTTGATTTCAGGATAGAGGGAAGAACTGAAGATCTGGGACAAGAGGCATCATTTCCCATACCCTAGGGCTAGAGGAGATTACAAATAATTGAAATATTACCACAAAAAAATACACAGGCAAAGGAGAAAGAATCCAACTATAGAAACCTATTATGGGAAGAGATATGACCAGGGTTCATCTTCAAAGGAGGATGTTGAAGTAAAGAAACCCCCAAAGGGTAATGTCAAATGGATATCTACCCCAAAAGAATTCATAGAAGATCTTTAAAAAGACTTCAAAAATCAAATGAAAGAAATGAAGGAAAAACTAAAAAAGAAAATAAGAATAATCCAAGAAAAACAAAAAGGGTATGAAAGGAAAGTTAACAAATTAGAAATGGAGATCTAGAATAGTAAGGAAGAAAATGACACCTTGAAAATTAGAACTGGACAAAGTGAAGCCAGTGAAATTATAAGAGATTGAGAAATGATTAAACAAAATATGAATAATGAAAAAAATAGAAGAAAAAGTGAAATGTAAGAAAAACAACAGTTTTGGAGAATAAGTCAAAAGGAGAAAAATTTAAAAATAATTGGACTGACTCTAAGTTATGACAAAAAAAAAAAAACAGTCAGTAAGCTGGAGAGATGGGAGGAGAGTGGAGCACCAACAGCTATGGCGGTTGCCAGAATTATCAACCCATAAATGCCAAAGACAAAGTGAGAGGTCAGTGGACTTTGGGAACATGAGTTCTGGGAGTATGGTCTGGTCTCTGTCCCCTGAGGGAGAAGCAGCTGAGGTGCCGTGGCTGTGCAGCTGGTGCCACATGGCTGCTTCAGAGCTCCTGGCCTGCAGATTGTAGGGGAACCAGGCAACCAGTCTGAGGGTTAATCATGCTTGCTTTAACCTGCTTGGATCTGGATCACTATCTAGGGTGGAGGTCCTGGGGTGTGTGACCAGTGTGCCAGAGCTTATGGAGGCTTCAGAGAGGGCACCCAACTGATAACTCTGGCAGCTGAGAAAACCCCAGCGATTTGGGACAAAGCTCTCCTCTCTTGAAGCAGAGTTCTACTGTGGCCAAAAACTCAAAAGTCAAGTAATCGAGTGGCAACATGGGCAAGCAAAGCAAGTAGAGCAATCCGGCTTTGGACTCCTTTTTTGGGGACAAAAAGGATCAAAGCATGGAATAGGAGGAAGTAAACTAAGTCAGAACTCCTGTGCCAAAAGCTTCCAAGAAAAATATGAATTGCTCACAGCTCATAGAGGAGCTTAAGAAGGATTTTGAAAACCAGATTAGAGAAGTGGAGGAAAAATTGGGAAATGATAATAATGCAAGAAAATCATGAAAAGAGAGTAAAAAACTTTACTGAAGAAAGTTAACACCCTAAAAAATAGACTAACTCAAATGGCTAAAGAGGCTCAAAAAGGCAGTGAGGAGGAGAATGACTTAAAAAGCCAGATTTTCCAGATGGAAAAAGAATTTCAAAAGCTCACTGGAGAGAATCATTCCTTCAGAATTAGAATGGAGCAAATGGAAGCTAGTGACTTTATGAGAAATCAAGATGCTATTAAACAGATCCAAACAAATGAAAAAATAGAAGGTAATGTGAAATATCTCATTAGAAAAACCACTGACCTGGAAAATAGATCCAGGAGAAACAATTTTAAAATTATTGGACTACCTGAAAGCCATGATCACAAAAAGAACCTAGAAATCATCCTTCAATAAACTTTCAAGGAAAATTGCCCTGATATTTTAGAACCAGACGGCAAAATAGAAATGGAAAGAATTCACTGATCACCTCCTGAAAAAGATCCCAAAAAAGAAAACTCCTAGGAATATTATAGCCAGGTGCTGGAGTTCCCAGATCAAGGAGAAAATATTATATGCAACCAAGAAGAAACAATTTGAATATTGTGGAAACACAATCAGGATAACACAGGATCTGGCAGCTTCTACATTAAGGGATCGAAGGGCTTAGAATATGATATTCCGGAGGTCAAAGGAGCTAGGATTAAAACCAAGAATCACCTACCCAACAAAACTGAGTATCATGTTTCAGGGGGAAATATGCTCATTCAATTGAATAGAGGACTTCCAAGCATTCTTGATGAAAAAAATCAGAGCTGAATAGAAAAATTGACATTCAGATACAAGAAGCAAGAGAAGCATGAGAAGGTAAACAGGGAAAAGAAATCATAAGGAACTTATCAAAGTTGAACTATTTACATTCCTACATGGAAAAACAATAATTGTAACATATGAAACTTTTCTCAGCATGAGAACAGTTGAAGGGAATATAAGTGTGTGTGTATATATACATATATATGTCTATATAGGAGGGTATATGGGTATATGAATACATATGTGAGTGTGCATATATATGTGTACAGGTATACATAGACAGGGCACAGGACCAATTGAATAGGAAGGGACGATAATTAAAAGGTGTAATTGAGAGGTAAGAGAGGAATATAATGAGGGGAGATGGGGAGAGACAGAATGCAGTAAATTACCTCATATAGAAGAGGCAAGGGAAAACTGTTACAATGGAGGGAAAGAACAGGAAGGCAAAAGGGAATGAGTCAACCTTACTCTCATTTAATTTGGCTTAGGGAGGGAATACACACATACACACTAAATAGGGTATTCACCCTACAGGAGAGTAGGGGGGAAGGGGAAGAGAGAGGGGGGCAATGATGGAGGAGAGGGCAGATTTGGGGTAAGGGTAGTTAGAAGCACACACTTTTAAAAAGGGACAGGGTCAAAGTAGAGAATAGAACAAGTGGGGGGTGGGATAGGATGGAGGGAAATATAGTCAATCTTTCACAATATATCCACTACAGAAATGTTTTGCATGGCTACACATGTACTACCTATACTGAATTGCTTATCTTCCCAGTAAGGGTGGTTGACAAGGGAGGAAGGGAAAGAATCTGGAATTCAAAATTTTTAAATAAAATGTTTAATATATATATATATACATATGTAATTATTATTATCATTTTTTTTAACTTGCAACTGGGAAATAAGATATACAGGCACTGGGGCACTGAGATCCATCTTGCCCTACTGGAAAGTCAGAGGGGGGACTGGGGAGGATATAGGAGAGAGCAGATTTGGGGAGGGGGTATACATTGGGAATGCTGTTTTGAAGTGGGGGGGGAGAGATGAGGAGAAAATGTGTAACTCAAAATCTTATAGAAATGAATGATGTAAACTAAAAATAGACATAAAATTTTTAAAAACCAGTAAAGATTCATTAAGCTCCTCTTATGTGCCAGGCACTATTCTAAATGCATAGATTTCAAAAAGAGGCAAACAATAGTCCCTACTCTCAAGAGGTTACTATCTAATTGGGTAGACTACGTGCAAAAAAAATATAAACAAAGCAGGCTATGTATAGGATAAATAGGAAGTAATTAATGGAGAAGTCACTGGAATTAAGTGAGCTTGGGGAAGACTTCCTGTAGGAAATGGGATTTTAGTTGGGACTTAAAGAAATCCAAGGAGGTCAGTAGTTGGAATAGAAGGTAGGTTTTACAGGCATTCTAGGTATCGGAGATGACCAGAGAGAATGCCCCAAACCAAGGGATAGGATGTTCATGGAACAGCCAGGTGGACAGTTTCACTAGATCAGAGTACAGTGATGGGGAATAAGGTATGAGAAGACTGCAACGATAGTCTGTAGTACCAATGTGATGTTCACAGCACCAATGGGGACTATGAATATGCTGCATAGTTCTGAATCACAAAATAAAACAGACTCTCTCCATATAGAGGACAGAAGCAAAACATTTATCCAGACACCAGAAAGCCAATTCCCAACACCAGAAAACTCAATTTATCTTAACAATAAAGAAATCTATGCCAAATAACACTACAGAGAACAACACCATCCCAAAGCCTTCCCCCCAAAACTCATAAGCCTAGCTGTCTTCTTGCCTGCATCTTCTCTCTCCCACTGCTCTAACTGCTATGACTCCCAGTTTCCTACCCCACTCATTCAGCAAATTCATTCCACCATAGACTCCATGGGGTTACAATTGGCCTATTAGGTGACAGGGGAGATCTTCAAATTCCCTTAGGCTTATTAGGGGATAGGGAAGATCTTCAAATTCCCATTACCTTTACACAGCCTCCACCCCTTTCTGTCCTAAAACTGCCCTCCATAGCATTGCCATACTTGCTATCCTTGCTCATTGTCCAAGTCCTGTCATTCCTTTTGCTCAAAATTGTCAATGACTTCTTTTTTTTTTTTTTTAAGCAATCGGGGTTAAGTAACTTACTCAAGGTTACACGGCCAGTTATTTCTGGGTGTGGTGCCGACTATCTGAGCCCGGATTTGATCCAGGTCATCCTGACACTGGAGCCAGTGCTCTTACTTGCTGAGCCACCTGCCCGCCCCTAAGCAATTGGGGTTAAGTAACTTGCTCAAGGTTACACGGCCAGGTGTTTCTGGGTGGGTGCTAAGTGTCTGAGCCCGGGATTCGATCTCCAGGTCATCCCAACACTGGAGCCGGTGCTCTTACTCACTGTGCTACCTGGCTGCCCCTCAATGACTTCTTAATGACTATGAAGTAAGGTTGAGATTCCTTTGCCTGTTATTGAAAGACCTCCACAGTCTTGTGCTACCCCATCTTGTTTTTTCCAGCATTTTCTTTTGCCATTTTCCTCTATAAATTCTAAGCTGTAGGCAAAGTAGGCTACTGGAGTACTGTTTCCTCTATTTGTAATTAGCTTTTTCCCCCTTTTGCCTGTTGAATTACTACCTCTCTTTTAAAATTCAACTTATCACCTCTTCCGTGAAACTTTCTCAGATCCTCCCCCTCTCCCAGGCAGTAATCACCTCTTTTCCCGGGACCTCAAGTAGTAGTCTATTTCTATAATATTTCTATAATAATGTGATACATTATTAAGTTTGTATTATATTTATGTATAGTAGTAGCTGATATTTATAAAGTATTCTAAGCTTTTTAGAGCTCACAACATCCATATGAAGTGGCTAATGTAAATATTATCATTCCCCATTTTGCAGGTGAGGAAACAGAAGCTGAAAAAAAGTTTTTAAGGGACTTGCCTAAGGTGACATAGCCAGTAACTGGTGAAACCAGGATGGGAGACCAAGGACTCTAATTCACTGTTCCTTCTTTTATACTTTGTTGCTCCCCAATCTAACCCCACTGACTCCATGATCCATGTATTTACAGCCTAAACCTGGCATATTCCTATTTCTTCTGCATACCAAGGGTATATAAAAAATATTAAGTTGAATTGATAGAGTTTTTACATGATTAGAACCCCAGAACAAATCAATGTATAGGAAAGAGTTAGGAAAATTAGGTAACAGGGGAAGAAAATAATAGGACAAATCAAGACTTTAAAGCTATGATCAGAAGCTTTGATTTTATAAGACACTTAGGAGTAATTATAGAATTGTTCAGGGGGAGTGATATGATCAAAATAAAATGATGAAAGTGACTGAATAGAAATTCAAAACTGGAAAAATGAGAAAAACAAAATTAAGCTATTCCTATTTTAACTGTTCTGTATAGGTGTAGTTTGCATTGAGGTGGAATTAATGTTTTAATTCCAGTAGAGAAACAGATGGAAAATTAAATGTGCGTATAAAAGTGCTAAGTACAGATTAGACCGTTTCATTACTAGAATTTCTAAGTTATAAATACTCATTAAACATTTTTGATGAATATTGCTTCATTTTTTTCTATCAAGAATCTGATTTTTATATGGTAAATACATAAATGGTCCTGGTACAGTATTAATACAATGCCATTTTGTTATCTCTTTCAGTGTTGCAAAAATACTGCATAAAATTCCTACCTGTAGGGGGTTTTGTTCTTTAAACATGCATTGTACTGTCATGGATATGATTAATGTGCCAACCAGGAAAAGCATGGTAAAGAATACATGCAATTGTCTCATTATAGCTAATATTTGGGAAAATAGCTTGATACAGTGAAAAAAGAATTGCACTTGGAGTTCTAAGATCTGCATTGTAATTCTGGATTTCTTACTTAAAAGCTTTTTGACCTTAGGTAAGTTGCTGATCCTTTTTTGTAAAATTAGAATAGGAGTACACTTTTCCCTCAGCAGGATGGTTTCAGAAAAACCTTGGAAGACTTATGGTAACTCAGGCAAAGTAAAGTGAGAAGAACTAGGAGAATACTGTAGACTGTAAGGGAAATCTTGTAATGTTGATCAACTGTGAAAGCCTTAGCTACTCAGATCCATCATCAAATTTGCCACCCACCTCCAGAGAGAGAACTGCTGAACTCTAAATGTAAACTGAAGCATACTTGTTTCCCTTTCTTCATGCTTCTTCACTTTTGTTTGCTTGTTGTGCAGTATGGGCATTTTGGAAATATGTTTTGCATGAGTTCACATGTGTAACCAATATCATATTGTTTACCATCT
>NW_027187361.1:4718342-4774134 GCF_028583685.1 Petaurus breviceps papuanus
CATAACTCCTAAGAACTTGAGACTACATAGACAGAGGGCATGAATGTGAGTTGACTATGTTAGAATAATATTTTAAAAACAAAATTAAGGGGTGAGAAAGAGGGATACATTGAGAGAGTTTTTTATTTTTTGTTTAATTCTGGCGTTTTATATCAGGAATTCCTGAAAGTCATCTATGTCATTAAATATTCGTTTTTCCCCTGAATCCTAGCTCTTTTGCCTTCCAGAATATTATATTCTAAGCCTTCCTCTCCTTTAACATGGTAGCTGTTAAAGCTTGTATGATCCATGATATTTGAATAGTTTCTTTCTAGCTGCTTGTAATATTTTTCTCCTTGACCTAGGTGCTCTAGAATTTGGCAACAATATTCCTGAGAATTTTCATTTTATGACCTCTTTTAGGTAGTAATTGGTGTTTCCATTTCTATTTTACCTTTCAGTGCTAGGATATCAGGGCAGTTTTCCTTTTTAATTTCTTGAAATATGCTGTCTAAGCTCTTTTATTATGGCATTCAAGATGTCCAATAATTCTTAGATTACCTATCCTCAATCTGAATTTTGTTTTGGTCATTTGTTTTTCTTATATTTGTGATACTTAACCTTTTCTTCTATTTTAAAAAATTCTTTTGGTTTTGTTCTATTGCTTCTTGATGTCTCATAAAGTCATTAGCTTCTATTTTTTCTTTCTTTTGACTTTGTTTTATTGTTTGTTTATTTGTTTTTTACTTTGTTTTATTGTTGTTTATGTCTCATGGAGTCATTAGCTTCCACTTGTTTTAATTTTTTTTAGGTTGGGGGCAGGGAGCTTTGTTCAAAAGACTACTTTCTTCTCTTGAAATGAGTATGTTATGGTGGGAAGATCTTCAGTTAAGGGCTGTATTTGAATCCTCATTCTGCTATTTATCCTTGCAACTTTGGGCATGTCACTCTACTGCTCTGGGCTTTAGTTTCTTCTGTAAAATGAAGGAGTTGAACTAAATGATCTCTAAGGTGTTTATAAGTCTTAATAGAACTTCAGGTTTGGAAGCCCCCTTGAAAGCTGTCTAATTCAACATGTTCAGGTATCCCTTCTATAATATCCATAGCAAGTGCTTATCCAAATTTTCTTGAAAGCATCTAGTACAGAATAACCTACTATACCTAAGGAAATTTTTCTTGCTTTTGGATAACTTAAATTGTTAGGAAGTTTTCCCCTATGTCCAGCCTAAATCTTTTTATTTATAACTTATACTCATTAATTCTAGTTCTGTATTTCAAGGACATTATAGGTTGAATAGGCTTTCATGGGCTCATCTGAGAATCTGAGCATTATACCCTTTTTTTAAATGGGGAAATGTTTCCAGATATCAAGCGATTCATATTAACTAGTGATTTAAAAAGTAAATTATTACTTGCCTCTGGATCTCCTACCTAAAAGAGTAGCCTAAGAGTCTGGCCTTTTTTTTCCTTCCTGTCTACATGGAGTAGTGAAGAAAGATCTAACTTTGGAGTCAGGATGATGTGGGTTCAAGTCCCATCTCTGATATATACTAACTGTGTGACCCTATGATCACTTAATATGTTAGGTGCCTATATAACTTTAAGACTGTAGAGTACAGGGGTGGCTAGGTGGCACAGTGAATATAGCACCAGCCCTGGAGTCAGGAGGACCTGAGTTCAAATTCGGCTTCAGACACTTAACACTTACTAGCCATGTGACCTTGGGCAAGTCACTTAACCCCAATTGCCCTGCCTTCCCCTCTGCAAGAAAAAAAAATATTGTAGAGTACAGAACAGTAATTTGCATTTGAAGAGAGAGTTTTTCTATCTCTGCCCTACAGGAATTAAATCCCAGGATCCTGACTCTTCTGTCTTTTGCATTCAGTTATCAAAGATATATTTTTATGTTATCAGTGTAGTAACAATAAGTATTTAATATGCTTTTTAAAAACATCTAAAAGAACTTTAAATATTATTTAAGCTACATTTCTTTTCATTTGATGAATACAAAATACCCACTGTATAGTGGGACCATTTGCAGCATGGCAAAATTTACTAATTTATGACGACAAATCAAGTCTTTGCTCTATCTGCAATATATTTAATATGGGAGGAATGTTATTTCTGAATAATGAAACACTATTAATGCTTTGTTGACCTAAGACCTGTCATACTGAGCCAAGTTAATTTATCCCCTCTAGGATCTTACCCCTCTAACTCATAATCTTATTGAAGAGTTAGGTCCTTGGGAGGGATAACTGTTACCTTGCATTCAATTGTACTTTATAGATCTGCCCTCTCGAAAATTTTTTTTATCACAAACACCCACTAATGGGTGTGGGAAACAAAGGAAGAAATTAAAATTTATATAGTGCCTAGTATATAATATTTCTCATATGATCATCACAATTACCCTATAAGGTAGTTCCTCCTGACGCCAGACCCAGCCTTCTGTCCATTGTGCCACCTTTCTGCCCTAGTAGAAAGCTCAAAGCAAAAGCATTTGCTCATATGACATAATAATAATAGTAACTTTGAAATATTCTCTCTGTAAACTAGCTATCCCATAAATACACACAGCCTCGATGGCAAGAGTAGCCAAAAATTTTAAAGTACACTTAGGTCCAAGGCAACTAACTCTTCCGGCCCTGATGCCTTTTCTGTTCTTGGGGTGTCATGACACTGCTCTCCCTTGGGCTATTTGCTCAACTGAGCTCTCTGGGCCTGCAGCTTGAGTGAGTTAAACTCAAAGCTGTGCATGTTGATTTTCTCTTGAATCCATGTTTGACTTTCTGTCTGATCCATAACTCCATTCTTTGAAGTTGGCTCAGCTAACTCTTTTCTATCTTTGTCTCTGTTTCTTTGTGTATCTCTCTCTGTGTGTCTGTCTCTGTTTTTTTCTCTCTCTGTTTCTCATTTTCATTTGCACTGCCAAGCTAGCTGCGGAATGCACAGTCTTTGTCCAACAATGTCAGTCAGCCATCCAGTTCATCCATTTCATTCATTCTATATTTCATAAAAGGGGCAGAATGGGATAGATAGGTCCTTGTACAACATTTAGCACATTAATTTCATTGATTACCCCTTTCTGATTTCATCAATTGGGATAGGTAATGTGAAAATCGATGGTTAAACTCTATCCCAAACAAGGACCTACTTCATCTCCTACCCACATAGCCAGTTAAGCATTCTCTCTCCCTGATAGAGGAACCACAGCCAATATGATTTGAAGAAAACTATAATATTTGTTTGCTTTATTGTCATCCTCAAAGCTTAGGGATGCACCCCAACTCTTCTTAGATTATTAACCCACAAATTCATCTATACCCTTTATAGTAACTAGAAGAGGAAAATAATGTATTTGGGCTAAGTGACACTAGCTAAAGGGCTGGACTTGAGAAGTTCCGAATCCTGCCTCAGACCTTTAAACACTGTGGGCTCTTGGGTAAGTCACTTAATTCTCAAGGCCTCAATTTCCTCATCTGTAAAATTTGGATAATATACCTAATTCCTACATCACAAGGTAATGAGACTCAAATGAAATAATATATGTAAAAAACTTTGCAAGCCTTATCTTTAAATAGAAACTGCCCGTTATTATCAGATTTTTTTATTCATTCATTTATTTTTGGTCCTTACAGTCTTTGTGGTAAAGAGCCCTTACCACAGAAAAGTAACCTTGCACTTGTACTGTTATTAGTGCCTTCTAGCTTCAAGTGGTATTCTTTGAAAGAACACCATCATTATGTTGTTTTATTTTATAAGATATGGGGTTGTTAGCATTTTTAGGATTTTGTTGTTTTTGTGACCACAAGGATTGAAACACATCCTTATGTAAGCCTTTTATATTGTGTCTATGTCCATTTTTATCTTTAGCTTACCTTCTGATAATATGTTTCTTCTTTTGGGTAGGTTGTTAAATTACCTTTGTTACAGTCAAAAGGGCCCTTTAATTGGACCATATATCAGTGCATATGCTGTCATCATGATACACCTGCAGCAACCTAGGCTCCCTCAGGAATTCTGATTTTTTAACTCCGAGTTGGCAGCAAAAAACTGCCTCTGTACCACAGAACGGCTTTTCTGTTTAGAAACCTCCAGGCCTCTGCAGTATCTGTGTCAGGTTTTCCATGAAATGACAACAAAAGCTTATGTTTCATGTACATTGATGCACATACACTATTATGTAGAATTATGCAAGTGCTTTCTTGGGTATTGAATGTACTTCTATCACCAATGTACGAATGAAGAAAGAAAGAAATCACTTGATATAAGTCTAGAAGCATACTTCTACTGTAAAAATAGCTACATAACCATTATTATTAGCATAAATGTAGAGAAGTAAAATAACTAAATTTAAAAGAAAGGAATTAGGCATGTCTCATAATAAAAGGGATTTGATTTCTTTTATAATTACTACTCAGTTCACTTTATATTTTGTTTTAAATGTCATCTTAACCTTCAAATCTAGAGAATTCCATTTTGGCATCACTTGTTAGTACATCAACTCTATATATTCTAAAGCAACTCAAACTTGAAAAAAGATTATTTTGCCCATACCTGTACCATAAGAAGGGAAACATGACAGAAAGATACAGCTTCTTTCCCATTCTGAGGTTTCCAACTTCTAGGCAGCATATAAAATCAGGAAAAGATACACATCATGGTATAATGAAGAGTACACTGGTCCAGGCATGAGAGGAATTGGGTTTCAATCTTACATCAGACACTTAACTGCTTGTGTAACTGATCTAGTCACAGAAACTCCCTGAGCTTTTGCTTTTTCATTCGCAAAAAAAGTTAGAATAGATGACTTTCGAGGTCCCTTCAACTCTAATCTCTAACCCTTTACCTAATAAGCCCCAAGCCTAATCTATTGTACTGTAGTTGAAGAGTGGTGTGTGTGTGTGTGTGGGGGTGTGTGTGTGTGATTTTCTAAAAAGTAGTTAAACCACTGGCTAATTTGATTTTTTTTTAAGTAAAGAAAAACATCAAGTTACTAATATTAGAAATAATAGCCAGTGACTAGGAAATAAGAACAATTATTAAGAGGTGTTTTGCCCAACTATATGCTAATAAAACTGACAATTTAAATGAAATAAATATCTATATAAATATGTTACCCTGATTAACAGAACTGAAAATTTAAAACTATCTTATAGAGGCTGAGACACATTTAACCCTATTAAAGTTTATGAAGAAAATGTTTGCTAAGCAAATAATTAACACCATGATTTCTGGTCATGCTGAATCTAAGTAAATAAACTGCCTTAGAAAGTTTTACCTTTAAACCCTGGCTGCATGTAAGCCACTGCAACATTTCAAGGGTTATTGTAGCAGCAAGCACCCCAGCATCGCCAGGGTGGCTGCCAACACAGGTTTTTGCTTTTCTAAAGGAAAGCAACTGAAAATGGGTTAACAAGTTTACTTTAATCAGTCAAACATGTCATTTACCTTGTTCAGGGGAAAGTCAGCACCCGAAATTCAGAGTGTACAGACAAAAGTTACAAGAAAACAGAAAGACATATCAAGCAGACAGGCCTCCGAACTGTCCAACCATTACATCCATACCAAATCACAGTTACCAGAGAGAGAAGCACCAACATCTGGGTTTTCAAAGCCAGGGGGCTCAACAGCTGCCAAGAGTCTCTTCTGGTCAAATCACACAACTCTTCTCAAAGTGAGCCCCAAAACAAAACCTCACATCAGGGTTTATATAGCCTTCTCCTGGATCAGAGAATGTAACAACCCACTGCCCAATCACAAAGTATCTCCTGAAAAACAAGCCTCCCACCACAAGGTGTACTTAACCTAGGGGCAGGGAAGATCTTTAAATTTGCATTCCTGTAACAGTTACATATAAAGACAATGAGATAATGTCAACAAATATGAGTAAATACTAATTCTTATACTAGGAAAAATATTATATTTGTTCTATTCACCAAATTTGTTTGAAATGGTATTTGATCTTCCAGAGTTTGTTTTATGATCTTGCATTTCAAACTTCTCAACATTTTAAATCCTAATAGATTGTTATTAAAATGGAATATATTTTAAAAGACATTTTACCCAGACTTTTTAATGGTGGTTTTCTTTCTATTTTGATACCTTGCAGTTACATTGAATACCAAAGTATATTAATCAGTAGTCTATATCCTCTCATTTAAACAAGTTAGTACTCATAAATCTGGAAATATTAGCAATGCTCAAAGAAAATTAACAGTAATTTTGACATAGAGTTAATTTTACAAGATAAAAATGCTGAAAGTGAAAATGAAACATTGGCACTCAAGTTCTTAGTGCTTAGTCTGTAGGGAGTAACAAACTCTAAAGCTTAGCTAGCTTGCCATTAGCCATAGATAGAACCGTTGTATCTGCATTCAAGTTAAGCATTTTGCTTTTTATAAATTACACAGACTTTCTCAGATATCTTTTTCCCCCAGGCACCTAAATGGCACAATGGAGAGAGCTCTGGGCCTGGAGTCAGGAAGACCTGAGTTCAAATCCAGCCTGTGTGAACCTGGGCAAAACACTTAACGTCTGTCTGCCTTAGTTTCTTCACCTGTAAAGTGTTGATTATAAAGCATTTACCTCACAGGGTTTTTGTGAGAATCAAATGACACATTTGTAAAGCTCTTAGCCTGGCACATTGTAGGTGTTTAGTGAATGCCCTTCTCCCCAATACCATACGCCAAGGTACTAGGAAGAAATAAGAGGACTAACTTGTTCATTCAGCAAGTATTTGTAGAACACCTAATATTTATTGAGACATTTATGAACATGTATTTAGCATTTACTATGTAAAAGTTTTATGTAACATGTAGTCCCTCTCCTCTTGACATTGGCAGCCTGGGGATAAGACAAAGGTAGAAAGCCAAAAAATATATTATGGGGTGATTTCAGGAGAGAGTTATAAATTAAACCCAAGAGAAAAAAAGAGGCTTTGTTCTCCCCATGATGCTTTCTAGTTTTTATTTCATTAAGTTCATCCAGGTTGTCAGATTAAAGGGGAACAGAAGGAGCAGTAAGTAATCCATAAAGAATCCTCCAAACCTCCATTTTTCATCCCTACTAGACCCATCAAGTTACAAAAGTGATAGATTTGATTTTAACTTCCTTTTATTTTTCCCTTTGATGGGATTAAACTAGAGGAAACCAAGAAAGATGAAAAAAAATTATTTTAGGAAAGCTACAACCTAATGATGAAAAAGTGAGCATGATATTTTATAGAATATTAGAGTAGTGCCTAATTTGACCCGGTCATTTCACAAATGAAGAAACTGAGGCACTGAAACACAGGGCTTCCTTAATCTCAGTTCACTGTTCTTTCCAAGGTGCCAACACTTTACACAATATTTTGAGACATACTAAATAAACATTATATATGAGCCCTACATTCACAGTTTCTCAGAACTAGAAGTGACCTCAAACTAACTAATACAGCCTTTCCTGAACAAACATCCCTTCTATAATGTGCCCAAATAGGCATTCAGCCTCAGTTTGGAAACTTTGAGGGAAGAGAACATATTTTCCAAGTCAACCTGACGTATTTTAAGACAGCTCTAATTTTTAAGAAAATTTTCCTGACATCAATTCTCTCTGTAGCTTCTACCAACAAGTCCCAATTCTGCCCCATGGGGCAGACCCTTTCTGGGTCCTCTTTTATATGACAACCCTTTATATACTTAAAATAACTATAAGATACTGATATTCACATGACATTCATCATCCTAGATGTTTTCACCTTTAGGTTGTCCATGACCTTAAAAAGTAATATTCAGGACTGAATTATAATATTCCAAATACAATCTGATCAGAATAGAGTATACTAGAATTGCTGTCTCCAAACATTTTTCTTTAAAGCAATCGGGGTTAAGTAAGTTGCTCACGGTTACACAGCCAGTTATTTCTGGGTGTGGTGCTAAGTATCTGAGCCTGGATTTGAACCCAAGTCATCCCGACACTGGAGCCGGTGCTCTTACTTGCTGAGCCACCTGGCCGCCCCTAAGCAATTGGGGTTAAGTAACTTGCTCAAGGTTACATGGCCAGTGTTTCTGGGTGGATGCTAAGTGTCTGAGCCCGGATTCAATCCACAAGTCATCCCGACAGTGGAGCCGATGCTCTTACTCACTGTGCTACCTGGCCGCCCTCTCCAAACTTTAATGCCACATAATTAATTCGTTGGCTTTTTTGCCTTCAGGTGACACTGTTGACTCATTTTTATTTGGTCCACTACATTCATGACATCCTTTTATCTTTGCGTTTTTCCCTAAAGCATAACTGGGAAATCTTTTCCTTTATACTCTCACAAAAAGCTTCCACTTGCTCACAGTATTTATCAAATATATTTCCATGACATTTAAATACCTTTATTCTTTTCCCTTAATTTATTTTTTCCAATCTTACCCTTTTTTAGTCTCTTTAACACATGCTGTGCTTCACCCAAAAAAGACTATTTACCTTTCCCTCAAATGACTCATGCTTGCCTTTCTTTGTTCTTCCTCATCAAAATAATTTATGTATTTCATTCTTAAGAGTCTCTAATCCTTGTATCAACTTCCACTATAGGTTTTAGGCCATGGAATCCTATCTATCCTTTCCCTGAATTCTCTGAAATCAGCAGTCCCATCAAAGAACTTGAAACCTCATTGTGAACAAAGAATATATGTCTGATACAGATAAATGTTTGTGGAGAAAGCTATGCTCTAACCTGACTTTAAAATTGTATGCAGATTGTTTAAAATTATTCAAAAGAATAAAGTTTGGCACCCATAAAAGGCAAATTCAGTAAGCAAACTTTCTCTTGCAGGTATGCTGCTAAGACTACTAGATCATTTGGTCTCTTGTATTCTAAATTAAATCACCTTCCTTCATAACATCTGAGCTGGAGAGATTGGATGGTGGGGTGAGGGAGTGATGAAGAGGGGGAATAAAAGATGTTACACATTTTAGCATGTATGGGATTAAAAGAAACGAAGAGTTAGGCAAACCCCTGACAGGGGAAAGAACAAATCACAGGAACCAGAGTGAATTGGATGCTCAGCCTTTTTCTCTCCTTTGAGTTCAGTTTGTAGTTGTGTTCTGTGCAGAGCTATCCAAGAACAAGTTAGCTTTATTAACATTAATGGTGTGAACAGCCATTAACTGCAGAGGGGTATTACTTTAAGGTTAGAGAGGGATTCATTAAGTAAGAAGTTGACATCTAAATAGCATTGAAACCTCTGGCTACAAACTGAAGCTGTTCTGAACCCTTAAGTAACAAGAGTGGTAGGACCTAAAAGCTCTCAGTTCCAGATGCCCTGGTGTGACCATTTCTAGGTGTGAGCACTTCCAGGTGTGACCATTTCCAGGTGTGAGCACTTCCTAAGTTTCCATATTAGAGGGGACTGATCAAAATAGGTCAGCAAACCCAAGTATAAACTAAGAGGATATCACTTGATTGGTACTGAGTTTAGGAAACTAAGTATTGGAAAGGCACAGAGGTGGTTGTTGAAAATCTTGCTTTATAATATATTATCCAGTTATATCTATGTGGTTTTTATTAGTGGTAACAAGTTTAGTGTCTTTTTTTGTTGTTTCTGGCCAGACCTTTGGTTTCATGGATTTAGGGAACTCCAAATAAGGAAACCCTCCTGCCCTCCTCACCAATGCATCCCAATAGAATGTTCTACATTTTGTAGTAAGTACATTGTAAATTTGAATAACTCTGTATCCCAAATACTATAAATCATCCATTTTGGTCTGTGAGAGCTGTAGAATTATCTTCCATCTAATAGTAACTTACTTTGTGTTCCTGGGGTGAAAAGATTATAAGAGATGCCCCCCTTTTAAATTCAGCCTGTTTCACTGACAGGAAACAGAGGGTCATAGATTTAGATTCAGAAAGGATACTAAAAGGGGCCAATTAAAGGCATTTCAAACCCCTTCCTCCCCATTCTGCAGACAGGGAAATTTTCCCCAGAGAGGCTAAGTTTGCCAAGCCATCATATAGGTAGTACATGTCAAAACTGGCATTTGAACCCAGAACCTCTTATTCCAAATGTACAGTGATTAAAAGTAATAAAATGAGTAATTTAGATAGTAAATATTGTAGGAATTCTGATGAGAGAGATATTATAACATCTCTCAGACCCCAGTCCCTTCTCTGCTCCCACACGCCTTTACAACCTGCATCGTTACAACAGCCACCTAATTGGTGTCTCCAGTCCATCCTTCATGGTGCTGGCAAAAAGGATCAATTTCAAAGAAAATCTAAGTGTGCATGTTCCATATGAAAATATCTTAATGCAATATATATTTCATAAATTAAATAGAGTTATCCCTGTCTTCTAGACCCATGCCAGATTATCCCAGGCAGTGGTTCCAAACACATATCTGTCATGAAAGAGTAATACTTTGCTGTTGATATTCCAGAGTACTTATGATTGAACTAAATTTCTGCTATTCATATAATCAAATACTATCTCAGGAATGCCTGGGAATCCTTGAGACTCATGACTCTTCAAGATGCCTCACAAAGTTCTTAGCGTGCTGTCCTCCAGACACACACAACCCTCTATAAAAAGAATGGTCCAGCCATCCAGAATGATCAGAGTAACCTTGCATGTAAATGTGACCTTCTCATTACTTCACAGAGTCACAGTTTCTGTGTCCACCTGTCAGTTACAGAAGCACATTCTTTCACTTGATTGAATCTTGAATAGGAACAAGAAATTTAAAATTTATTTTTTCTCTTTTCCTTGTTCTCCCTGTCTCCTCCTCCTCAGGCCTCCTAGTTCCCCTTCTTACTTTTAAGTAACCTTGTCTACCTTTAAAAAATCACTACTGGGTCTCCTCTTAAATTAAAACATTGTTTATATAAAAGCAGAGAATTCAGAATATTCTAATTACTTACATTGAAGGGCATATGCAAATGGAGCTGGTTGCCCTTCTAGTTACTGCCTAAAATATTCTCACAAATGATTGTTACTTTAACATTGCACCTGTTCCAGAATAAGTCACACCACACCCTCCCATCTGTCTTAGTCATCTCGCCATTTTGTATATAAAAAGTAACAACTAGGTACTAGTGTGTCTGTGTGACACACTACATATATATATATATATATATGTATATATGTGTGTGTGTGTGTATGTATATATTCGACTGAAGTTTATCTTATGCAGATACTTCAAACTAAGACTGCAGGACATGATAATCATAGTTATGGAACGAGCTGTGCACTCATTCATAGATTTTTGCACTCGTCATCATGGAATGAGCCATTCATGGATTTATGAATACATTTTTAATAGTGCTATGTTCACAGTACTTTAACAACAACAACAAAAAGCAAGATATCTAGTATTCAGTATACCTAAAGAAATGAAGGGGAAGATTTGATCTCCCCAGAAAGCAAATTTTAATAACCTCCTACGCATATGTTCCTTTGGTTCAGATAAATGGGTGATGCCCTCATTTTAAGAATCAAGTATGGTTAATGATTGCTACTGATATTTTTTAGACACTTAAGACAAACTTAATTGGATATAATCTCTGCCCCCCCCCAAAATCTAGCATTTTTCTTTAAATTTGAAAAAGACATTTAACACAGCAGGAATTCAGAACTACAAATACTATAGCTATTTAAGATGTATTTATTCATTTCTATTTCAATAAGACTGCTGCTAAATGGGTCACTCTGCAACTCATTTTCCATTATTTTTTAGAATTTTTTATATCTAATATCAAAAAGAAAAATGCAAATTACCTAAGCAATAACCCAGAAGCTATTTTATGGTGATATGTTAGTAAAGCTGCAGTGGGGTTGCTTTAAAATTTATTTTTATAATTTGGTTCTATGAACATAAATGCTAAATGGCTTTTTTAGTACTCTATTATTATGTAATGTATATGTTTTTGTCTGATTTTTTCCATGTGCCAGGAATAAGCCTATGAGATATCATGGTTTACATTTATATTATCAAAACTGCTTATAATTTATAGTTTACAATATCATTTTCATATAGTGAAAAGCAGTAAATAATGCAATGAAACTTAATTTAATTGTTTGAAATAGTATCAGTATAAGAGAGAATGCCATCAATGAACCTCATTAGAAAAAAAGATTCTCTCTAGTATATGACAACTAAATATTTTTTAAAACATTTAATTACTAGTTATAAAAATATTTTCCAAATCAGTATCATATATATGATCTATCACTTGTAATCTATTGAAATAATACTTAGCTTGTACTATAATAGAACTTTGTTTTCATGAGGTGTAGCTTTTTTTTTGCTTTTTTTTTTTTTTGGAGGGGCAGTTGAGGTTAAGTGACAAGGTAACACGGCTAGTAAGTGTAAAGTGTCTGAAGTCAGATTTGAACTGAGGTCCTCCTGACTCCAGGACCAGCGCTCTATACACTGTGCAACCTGGCAGCCCCGAGGTGTAACTCTTAACATTCATCCAACAAATAAAACAGTCTTAACTTAGTAAAAGTATTAAATTCTTTAATAAGAAAAATCAATTATCATTCATATATGTTAGGGTTTAAATATAAAACATTGCCCATTATAGAGTACTGAGAAACTAAAAATCACAAAACCGTATCTCTTAGCAACGTAGGTGGCAGTGTCTAGAATGAGTAAGGGAAATGAAGGACATTATTAGATTATCCTTGATTTCACCCTTGTTGTACTGATAAGAAACTTGAAGTTTTGTATCTGTTTCCTAAAAATTATCCTAGATGATTTTTGTATCATTTTTGGAATGATGTATGTTATTTTAGAACTGAATTTTATGGGGAAGTATATTTAAACAGGAAGTCTGACAATTTTTTTTTTAGTTTTCCTTTGCCTTTAAACCATTACTTTAGATTAAAGAAACAGTATGGTGTGTGTGTGTGTGTGTGTGTGTGGCCAAGAAACATACAAACAAATGGCATGATAGGTAGTACAATGAATTGGGCCTGAAAGACCTGAGTTTAAATGTAGTTTCAGATACTTAGTACTTGTATGGCCCCTGGGCAAGTCACTCAGCCTCCATTTGCCTTAGTTTCCTCATCTGTAAAATGAAACAAGTAATAGCTCCTGCCTCCCAGAGTTGTTGTAAGGATTAAATGCAATAATTGTAAAGCACTTAGCACCCTACCTGGCACGTGTTAGCTATTATTTTGATAACGTTTTAAGGGCAAAAATTTAGCAAACAAATCTATGTAATGGGACATGAAATAACATCAGGAAAGTTCTGTGTTTTGTAATTAAAAGGTTTAAAGCATTAATTATCACATCATGAAATATCATATTCCTCTTCATTAGAAGAGTCTTGGTCCAAATCATATCAATGATGATAGGCACATCACTGACAAATGGTTATTTAGCTTTCACTTGAGAATGTCTATGATTTGGAATGTGCTTACCCCCCCCCAAAAAAAAAACAATCCATGCTACTTTTGGATGGCTCTAATTGAAGGTTTTTCCTTAGACTAAACCAAAATCTGTGTGTCAGAAGCTTCCATCTGTTGCTACTAGTTCTTTCCTCTGGGTAAATGCAGAACAAGTCCAGTCCCTCTTCCATATGAAAGACTTTCTAGTGTCTGGCACCACATTTCCTTTCTAAGTTTAAGTCTTCTCTTTTCCAAATCAGATATCCCCAGTTTCTTCAAAGAGGCCTCATATAACATGTTGTCCAGATTACCTGGCCTCTAGATGTACTAGAATTTTTTAATGCTCCTCCTAAAATGTGGTGTCCAGAAATAAACACATACTCAAGCCATGATCCAAGTAGAGCAGAATACAGTGAACATTTCATCTCTGATTCCAGAACCTCTCTTCTCTTAGTGCAACCTAAGACCACGATAACTTTTATTTTGCCTGTCTTCTCACACAGAACTTTCTGTCCACTAAAACCCCCAGATCTTTTTCCACATACGCTTTTGCTAGCCACACATTACCCATTCTTTATTTTTTCTGCTGTTTGCTTTTAATCCTAGTATGATACCTTTAAAAAATTTAAGTACAAGACAAATCTTTTTCATTGTTTAAAACATTAAAGAGCTCCATAGGGGCAAAGACAGATTTCCTCAGACAATTGACTGTATTAAAGTTGCATAGATATATTAATATCCATCTGTCATAGAGCCCATATTTCTTTTTTTTTTTTGGAAGGGGTAAGGTAGGGCAGTCAAGGTTAAGTGACTTGTCCAAGGTCACATGGCTAGTTTTTGTGTTAAGTGTCTGAAGCCGGATTTGAACTCAGGTTCTCCTGACTCCAGGGCCGGTTCTCTATTCACTGCGCCACCTAGCCACCCTAAGCCCATATTTTTTTATATTGTCCAGGTTATCTTCTGAAATCCAAGTATGTGTTCATTGGGTCACATAGTATCAAAGTTGGAATGTAATTTAGGGGTCTTAATTGGATTTTCTACTTCACGTAGGAGAAACTGCACTTGCATTCTTCTTGACAAAGGGTTATCTTTGACTACATATATAAAAATGAAGTGAAAACCTACTACCTTCCAAAGTATTTCGTTCTGCTTTTGGAAAACTCTAATTGTTAGTGTATCCTTATGTTTAGCCAAAATCTACCTCTCTGCATTTTCCACCCTTTACTCATGATGCCATGAGTCCAAACCAAACAAGTCAAATCACTTTTCCTCTTGGTCATCCCGTAGCTACCTATTTATACTACATTTATGTCCACCTTAGATCTTTTCTTCAGGCTAATTGAATTTCAGTGCCTTTATTGAATATAAGGTGTTTTTATTTTTTTTTTCTCCCCTGGTCCTCTCACTATCCTTGCTGCCTTCCTCTGAACATATTCCAGCTCAATTCTCTGGCATACCTCAAATGTGAATCAATAGTACAATGCTGCTGCCAAAAAACAAATTAGATATTAGGCTTCATTGAAAGGCATGGTTTCCAGAAATAGGAAAGTACTCTATCCTGATCAGACCACACTTAGAACTGCTTCTAGGTACCACAGTTTTGGAAAAGAAAGCTTCCAGAGGGCTGGCCAGGTGGCTCAGCGACTAAGAGCACCGGCCCCAGTGTCAGGATGACATCAAATCTGGGCTCAGATACTTAGCACCACACCCAGAAATAACTGGCCGTGTAACCTTGAGCAAGTTACTTAACCCCGATTGCTTTAAAAAAAAAAAAAGCTTCCAGAGGAAGAAGGCAACAAGAATGACAAAGTTCATGCATCCATGCCATCTGAGAATCAATTAATGAAAATGGAGATATTTAATCTGGAGAATGCTTAGGGAACACACATTCTTGAATGGTAGTCATGTAGGAAATGGGAAAAAGTGTGTTCTGTTTAGCCCTAGAAGACAGAATTATATAGCATGGGTAGAAGGAGTCAGTGGGTAAATTTACATGTGATATTAAGAAAAACTTACAAATAAATACAGCTTGTGAGATTGTAAATTCCCTCTTATCAAATTTTTTTAATTAAATTTTTTTCAATTATATATAAAACAATTTTTAACATTTGTTTTTTTTATTAATGTTGAGTTCCACATTACTTCCCTCTCTACCTATCCTCTCCTTCACTGAGAAGGTAAGCGATTTGATATTTGTTATACATTTGTAGTCATGCAAAACATATTTCCACATCAGTCACGCTGTGAAAGAAAACAGACAAAAAGAACACACACACACACAAAGTAGTCTACTTTGATTTGCTTTTGGATTCCATCAGCTCTCTCTCTGCAAGTAGATAGCATTTTTCATCATGAGTCTTTCAGAATTGTCTTAAATTTTTGTATTGCTGAGAATAGCTAAGTCATTCACAGTTAAATATCATACAGTATTGCTGTTGTTGTGTACAATGTTCTCCTGGTTCTGCTCCTTTCATTTTGCATCAGTTTATGTAAGTCTTTCAATGCTTCCTGCTTGTCATTTATTAAAGCACAGTGGTATTCCATCACAGTCTCATACCATAACTTGTTCATCCATTCTCCAATTGATAGGCATCCCCTCAATTGCTGACTCTTTGTCACCATAAAAAGAGCTGCTATTTTCATACATATAGGTCCTTTTCCTTTTTAAAATTTTCTCTAATCTCTTTGAAATACAGACCTAGTATTGGCCATTGCTGGGTCAAAGGGTATACATAGTGTGATAGCCCTTTGGGCATAGTTCCAAATTGCCCTCCAAAATGGTTGAAGAAGTTCACAACTCGACCAACAATGCATTAGTGTCCCAGTTTTCCCACATCCCTTCCAACTTTTATCATTTTCCTTTTATGTCATATTAGCCAATCTGATAGGTGGTACCTCAGAGTTGTTTTGATTTGCATTTCTCTAATTAATAGGGATTTAGAACAGTTTTTCATAAGACTATAATATTGTCTCTCTCCCAGGAAGGATATCGCATTGGCTTAGTCTACCCCAGGAGCAATTAATATTTTTCTAGTTGTTCAGATCAGATTTTATTCGTGTGAAAAGTGTTTTATAATTGTATTCTTACAGTTTTCTGGTATGTCTTAGCAAGTAGACTCCCAAGTATTTTATATTGTCTGCAGCTATTTTAAATGGAATTTCTCTATTTCTTGTATGCATTTTGTTGGTGATATATAGAAAAACTAATGATTTGTGTGGCTTTCTTTTATATCCCGCAATTTTGCTAATGTTAATTCTTTCAATTAGATTTTTAATTGATTTTCTAGGATACTACAAATATAAATCATAGTTTTGTATCTCATTGCCTGTTCTAATTCCCTTAATTTCTTGTTCTTCTCTTATTGCTTTAGTTAGCATTTCTAGTATAATATTGAATAATAGTTAAGATTAATGAACATCCTTGTATCACCCCTGATCTTATTGGAAGGCTCCCAACTTATTATCCTCATTATAGATAATGCTTGCCGATAATTTAGATAAATACTAATTATAATTTTAAGGAAAGCTCCATTTATTCCTGTTTTTCAGTTATTGTTTTGTTGTTGCTTTTTTTCAATAGAAATAAATGACCGTTGCATTTTGTCAAAAGTTTTTTTCTGCATCTATTGAGATATAATCATAGGGTTTTCTTTGTTTTATTATTGATGTGATCAGTTATACTAATAATTTTCCTAATATTGAACCCAGCTTTGCATTCCTATTATAAATCCCACCTTGTCATAGTATATGATCTTTAGAATTTTTACTCTACTTATCTGTAAGGTAACATAGCTTTCTCTACCCCACTGTGTGTGTGTGTTATTCCCTCTTTCAGCCAATTCCAATGAGAGTAAGGTTCACGCTATGCTTTCCATCCCCTCTCCTCTACTTTTCCTTCACTGTAAAAGCTCTTTCATGCCTCTTTTATGAGATAATTTACCCTATTCTGTCTCTTCCTTCCCCTTCTTCCAGTTCATCCTTCTCTTCCATCCCTTAGTATTTTTTCTATGGATATCATTTCATCATAGCCAACTTGCACATGTGTCCCCTCTGTATGCCAACTCCTTCTGACTAACCTGATGATGAGGTTCCTAGGAGTTACAAGTGTCATCTTCCTATGTAGGAACGTAAAAGTTTAACCTTATTAAATACCTTATGATTTCTCTTTTCTGTTTATCTTTTTATGCTTCTCTTGAGGTTTATATTTCAAAATCAAATTTGCTGTTCAACTCTGGTCTTTTGATCAGGAATTCTTGAAAAGTCCTCTATTTCATTAAATATCTTCTCCCCTCCCCCCCTTCCTTAAGGGTTAGACTCAGTTTCACTCGATAGATGATTCTTGGTTCTTATCCTATCTCCTTTGCCCTCTAGAAGATCATTCCAAGCCCTCTGGTGCTTTAATGTAGAAGCTGTTAAATCATCTCTAAATCTGACTGTGGCTTTACAATATTTGAATTATTTCTTTCTGGCTGCTTGTAGTATTGTCTCGTTTACCTGGGACGTCTGGAATTTGGCAATAATATTCCTGGGAGTTTTCATTTTGGAATCTATTTCAGGAGGTGAGCTTTCTTACCAGTTTTCTGACTCCCTTCCTGTCTGGGCTGAGAGCTGTGGAAGCCACCACTGTCAAACTCAGTCACCCCCACGGCCTGCTATTGGCGTGTCATGGAACAGCCTGCACTAGGCTACACTACCCTCTCATTCTAGTGAGACAGACCTTTTCTGTCAACCTTCTAAGTTGTCTTGGGCTAGAAAAATTTTTTTACCCCTTTTTTATTGATTCTAGGTTCCACAGTTCATTTTGAGGCATTACTTTAAAATTGCTAGAGGAGAATTTGGAAGAGCTCATGTGAATTCCTACCTTTACCTCTACCACCTTGGCTCTTTCCCTCCCTCATTAAATATTTCCGAGCTATGGCAGAATAACTGCTGTTTACACATGTAAGCATTTAATAAATGTTGGTTGATTGATTGTTGTTACAGGGATTCTTTTTTTACAATAACAGTTTGACTAGATGATTTCTGAGCTACCTTTCAATTCTGTGACACAAGCAACATCCCTCCTGAATCTGATCTGTACATCTTTCCCCTCCTCACCCTAATTATTCTGCTTAACTAAGTACCTGTGGATTGGGTTTCATAAGGATTATTGGTCTTCTCTACCACTTAACAAATGCTCTCTAACTGGGTACCTTTTGTCATTGGGATGCTATAGGAATAAAAAACAATCCCTGCTCAAAACTTACATTTCTGGAGCCAGATTTAATGGGATAAAATATGATAGTGTGATTAGCTATTGCTTAGTCTCAGATTGCTCAGGGAAAACCTTTTGAGTGACTTTAGACACTTAAGATATGGGATATATTATTCCAGATCTGCAGAGGGGTGAAAGATATCTCAGGCTTTGGGACTTTTCATTTTTCCATCAGTGTAAATCTAAGACCACAGTCCTCAAAGTTAGCCACAACCAAAAGGTAGGACTGGTCTTTTTAGGAATTCTTCGCATGAAATACAAGGTTCCTCTTGCTTTGCTCTACTTTCAAGTCCTGCACTATGTGGGCTTGTGAAGTCAGGAACTAAATTAGATAGTCCTTAGATCTTGATCTGTGAAAGAACATTTCTAACTGCCTTTGGTTCAGGATGGGAAAGGTCTAACTTTGATAATCTCACTTAATATCAAATGGCAAAGGTCTCAACTTCTGTAAATTTAGTTAAATAAACATAGCTTTTGTCAGAACAGTGTGGTTGAACAGAGACAGGATCACTTTAAGCAATTCAAGATCAAGAGGTCAGTGATGAACAAGGAACCAGGAAGGTAATTTTTTTTAAAATCAAAACCTTTGTAATAAAATACATATTCTCTCTATCTCTGTCTGTCTCTGTAGAGAACAGACAGCAGCATTATTGAATTATAAAAGTTAGACCAATGCAAAGCACAAATATCCCTGTTCTTTCAAAGAATGAACTCCTATTTGTAAAATCAAAGGAGTCAGTCCCTCTTATTGGCTTTGCTGAACCAGGGAATGGACCATTGATAACTGCTTCCTTAATTGATTGTCTTTGAGAAGAGAAAAACTTGTGTCTTTTATTCTTTTAGGATGATTATCTTAAACAATTGAAAAGGTAATGTTAAAAAGAGGAAAAAAGCCACAATATAGGCTATTTACTGCCGTTTTTTAAGAAACACCAAAATGGGGCGGCTAGGTGGTGCAGTGAAAAGAGCACCAGTCCTGGAGTCAGGAGGACCTGAGTTCAAATCTGGAAGTAGACACTTAACACTTACTAGTAGCCATGTGACCTTGGGCAAGTCACTTAATCCCAATTGCCCTGCCTTCCCCCTCCAAAAGGGGGGGGGGGACACTAAATGGATCTAGAAAGTATAGGGAGAGCATTATTTTGAGAGCAAATCTGATAGCTTAAAAATATATTTGTGCCCTTAAAAGAAAAATATCAGATTCTTAGGCTAAGAATTTAGAGCCTTGGAGGACAGTTCACACAAAACCTCTTTCACATGTGCTCCCTGCATTGAGATGTCCTGCGTACGTGAGATAAATCAACCGAAAAGTTTGTTTTGTTGTTGTTGTTTTTAATAAAATGCCAGTCAACACAAAGTGTCTAGGAGGTTAGAGCAATAGAACAAGCTTTACTTTACAACAGCCTTCTTTACCTTTTAATGGCAAAACGTGAAACCTTGTTCACTTTCCCCTTATCGTTTTGTTTTCCAGTCCTCCTTTTATCTTTTACTTACTTATAACAGTAATTTTGTATTTCTCTCACTCTTTCTATGATTTCTCCCTCATTCTTGCAAGCTATACTTCTTATGTATTACCCACTTAAGCCCTCTGCTTCACCGTTTGCCTGAGTTTTTTGCCTCTTATATCTAAATCTAAAAAGTAATTACAATTTACTAGATTCCCCCCCCTACATTTCTTTATCTGAAATGGATGACCAGATACTATCTAATTTAACTCCCTCATTGTAAAGATAATCGTTATAAACCTAGCCTTTATATTTTAGACAGGGCATGTTTTATTAATACTTACTAAATATTAAGCGCTGTGCTAAATACTAAGGATATAAGTAGAAGCAGAAAGAAAGACAGTCCTTGCCATCAAGGAACCTATTTTCTAATGTTTGAAGACAACACCCAGATGGGGAGGTGGCAGGGGAAAAGAGAAGTTAGAGGTACCACTTAGCAACATAGTTTTGAAGTCCCAAAAATAAGTATGGCCATAAGAGGAATGAAGTTTGCCTGGCCTGGACCCTTTTTACAAAATGGAGGCACCAGGAAAAATTCACCAGTGGACTAGCATGACAGAGGGATATTTCAGAGTGAGAAAGTGTGCAGGGACGAGTGGAGGTTCCAGGGCTTGAAGGATTTAAGTTTAAACTATTATGCATTCCTAAGACTTTGCTTAGTATCTTATTCCTCTATCTTGTTTTCCATTAAAAATTTTGCTAATAATATTGAAGGAATTTTTAAAATAAGTTATTTTTTAGTACTTTAAAAAGTACTTTGGTATCTGAATCCCCCAAGTCCTGACTGAGTATTACACATTAATCCTTAGCTAGAATTATTCTATTTATGAACCAGAAGATGATTGTTGTCAGTCTACAGATTTATCCAAATGTCCTTGTGCCCCCAAGAGACCTTTAAGGATAGAATGTCATCTCTGTGTTTTGATTGTTTTAATCATTAATCTACTCTTGATAACAGGGGACTAAACTAGATGAACTCTCAAACTGCAATCCAGGTTGAGAACTCTATAATCCCAACCATTTATTCGAGTTTTTTCCAATGAGCATCTTCTATCCCAGCCTGGCTAGTCTATAAATTATTCTGAGTATGCCTTTTTTATTCCCACCTTTGAACTTCCACTCATGCTCTTATGCCTACCAAAATTGACTTCCTCTGTCTTCTCTACCTATACAAGTTAATATCCTTGAGGACCTAGATAAAACCTTACCCTTTCCTTGAACTAGCACCTTAAGTTCACTTGGCTCTTTCTTTCCCATTGGCTTGATGTCTACCACAAAACTTACTGACTATATAGTATAATGGAAAGAGCATTAGACTTAGAGTAAGTTAAGACCTGGGTTTGAATTTTTCCTTCAGCATTCATTATCTGTGTGCTTGGGCAAGTCATATGATCTCTTTGATTTCCCATTTCCTTCACCTGTAAAATGGGGATTATAGTACCTCTAATAGCTGCTTCATAAGATTTTTATGAAGAACAAATGACATAATGTATATAAAGCACTTTATGATGTCATCTATTGTTATTATCTAATGTCTTGGGTAATTTTCTTTCTGCCTTATATATTTTCTCAGACCAACCAGATTTTAACTTCCTCAAGGGAATTTTCTTACCTAATTCTTCAGTGTTATCACCCCTTATTTCCTTCTACCACATATATACTTAACCTTAACTGGATTACTTATATTTCCTCAGTTACATTATGTACATTTCCACCTTCCATAACTTTGTTCAATTTTACTTGCCTCAAATGCTGCCTTGTCTACTGTGAAGTTTTCCTCTACTAACCTAGTTCCTCTTTTTCCTTATTATCTATACGGCTCATTTGGTATTATCTTATATTATAATTAATCTTTTTTGTATATCTCTTCAGTTAGCTTTTAAAGCCCCTTCAAGATCTGGGACTTGATAACAGCCTACCATAGCTTGGACTCTGCTATTACAGTTGTTAAAAAGCAGAGTAGGGGGGGCGGAGCCAAGATGGCAGAGTAGAAGCACGACCTTCCCGCGGTTCCTGCTTCCACCCTCCCTAATACATGTAAAAAGGGGACTCTAAACAAACTTTGGAGCTGCAGAACTCATGAAATGACACAGAGAAGCTAACCTCCTGCTGAGGACAGCCCAGCAGGCCAGCAGGAATCCAGCACAGCGCTCTGGGAGCTGAGCCCAGCCCCACGCCAAGGCTTTAGCCCCGGGGGGGGCCTGACCAGCCGCCAGCCAGAGGGACTCCAGATCAGCAGTAGCTGTGGCCATTTCCAGATTTATCAACACATAGACACAAAGGACACAGTGAGAGGTCAGTACAGTCTGGACCTTGGGACCAGTAAGTGGGAGTACATGGCTTTTACCCCTAGGGCGAAAAGCCGCTGAGAAGCCAGCACAGCCAGCCAGCACCACATGGCCGCTTCAGCTCTTGGCCTGCAGAGTGTAGGGGGACCAAGCACTATTCTGAGGGGTAATTGCTCTTGCTTTAACCTGCTTGGATCTGGATTGCAGTCTAGGGTGGAGGTTCTGGGGTGTGTGTCCAGCTTGCCAGAGGGTGTGGAGACCTCAGAGAGGGCACCCATCTAATACCTCCAGCAGCTGAGAAAACCCCAGTGTTTGGGACAAAAGCTCCCCTGTCTGGTGGCAGAGTCCTACTGTGGCAAAAAGCCCAAAAGTCAAGTGTGGCAAAATGAGCAGGCAAAGGAAACAAAGCAGACAGAAGATTCCAACAATACACTCCTATTTTGGGGACAAGAAGGAGCAAGGCATGGAACAGGAGGAAAACAGTGAAGTCAGAACTCCTGCACCAAAAGCTTCAAAGGAAAATACAAGCTGGTTACAGGCCATAGAGGAAATTAAGAAGCAGATACGAGAAATAGAAGGAAAATTGGGAAGAGAAATGAGAGTCAACAGCCTGACTGAGGAAAATAATACCTTTAAAAACAGACTGACTCAAATGGCAAAGAAGGCCCAAAAAGGCAACGAGGAGAAGAATGCCTTAAAAAGCCGAATTTGCCAGATGGAAAAAGAATCTCAAAAACTCGATGAGGAGAATCATTGCTTCAGAATTAGATTGGAGCAAGTGGAAGCTAATGACTTTGTGAGAAAACAAGATACTATTATACAGATCCAAACAAATGAAAAAGTAGAAAGCAATATGAAATATCTCATGGGAAAAACCACTGACCTGGAAAATAGATCCAGGAGAGATAAATTAAAAATTATTGGACTGCCTGAAAGCCATGACCAAAAGAAGAACCTAGAAATCATCCTCCAGGAAGTTCTCAAAGAAACCTGCCCTGATGTTTTAGTACCAGAGGGCAAAATAGAGGTTGAAAGAATCCACCGATCACCTCCTGAAAAAGATCCCAAAAAGAACACTCCTAGGAATATTATAGCCAGGTTCCAGAATTCCCAGATTAAGGAGAGAATATTACAAGCAGCCAGGAAGAAACAATTTGAATATTGTGGAAACACAATCAGGATAACCCAGGATCTGGCAGCTTCTACACTGAGGGATCAAAGGGCTTGGAATATGATATTCTGGAGGGCAAAGGAGCTGGGATTAAAACCAAGAGTCACCTGCCCAGCAAAACTGAGTATCATGTTTCAGGGGAAAATAGGGTCATTCAGTGGGATAGAGGACTTTCAAGCATTCTTGATGAAAAAACCAGAGTTGAATAGAAAATTTGACATTCAGATACAAGAAGCAAGAGAAGCATGAGAAGGTGTAAACAGGGAAAAGAAATCATAAGGAACTTATCAAGGTTGAACTATTAACATTCCTATGTGGAAAAACAATAATTGTAATTTATGAAACTTTTCTCAATAGCTGAAGGGATTAGAAATATATATATTTGTCTATATATGAGGGTATGTGGGCATATGAACACATATGTGAATGTGTGTATATATGTTTACAGGTAGACATAGATAGAGGGCACGGGACCAATTTAACAGGAAGGAATGATACTTAAAAGGTGAAATTGAGAGGTGAGAGGAATATAATGAGAGGAGATGGGGAGAGACAGAATGGGGTAAACTATCTCATACAGAAGAGGCAAGGGAAAATGGTTACAATGGAGGGGAAGAATAGGAAGGCAAAAAGGAATGGGTCAACCTTATTCCCATTGATTTTGGCTTGAGGAGGGAGTGAAATACACACTAAATAGGGGATCTCACCCTCCAGGGGAATGGGCGGGGGAAGGGGATGAGGGGGAATGATAGAAGGGATGGCAGGCTGGGGGGGAGGGAAGTTGGAAGCACTCACTTTTGAAAATAGATGGGATCAAAGTAGAGAATAGAACAAGTGGGAGGTGGGATAGGAGGGAGGGAAATAATCAGTCTTTTACAATGTATCTACTATGTTATTGTTTTGCATTAGCCACACATGTACAACCTATACTGAACTGCTTATCGTCCCAGTAAGGGTGGGTGACAAGGAAGGAAGGGAATGAATCTGGAATTGAAAGTTTTAAAATCAAATATTCAATTATATATATGTATATATGTACATATTTATTAATACCCTCTTACATGTAATTGGGAAATAAGATATACCGGCACTGAGGCATAGAGATCCACTGAAAAAGTAGAAAGGGATATGGGAGAGAGCAGATTGGAGGAGGGGATATCCTGTGGGACTGCTATTTGGGGGCAGTGGGTATCGGAAAAACGGGGATAAAATTTGTAACTCAAAATCTGGCGGAAACAAATGATGTAAATCAGAAGTTAAGAAAGCATTAAAAAAAAAATAAAAATAAAAAAAAGCAGAGTAAATACTTCTGACCGAGATGGCTGCATGAACACAAGCATATTGCTTGGTGTCCACATAACTTTTTTCCAACAAGAAAACAAAATTCACACCTGAGAAAGTAATGATTTTTAAAAATTCAAAGAATAGAAGAAGGGGCTGCCAGCAAAGCCAGTGCTTCCTCAGGCAAACAGACCAGTAACATGTTTACTGTGACAGGCCAAAGATATGAAGGCTGCAGGGTTCTGTGTCCCCAGACAACAGGAGCTGAGATTTTTCCAACAAGAACCTGTATCAGCAATGCCATATTCACAATGCCTATAGAGATTACAAATATGCTGATATAATTATCCATAACAAAATACGTCAGGTTTGCTATTTGGGGAAATAAACTAGAAAATTTATTAAGATACCAAAAGACTGAGTCCCAAAACCAGAAAGTGAAAGCCATCAGAGTAGTTATGACATTGGCACAGGTAGATAAAGTAGAAAGCACCCACATTTTCAAGCCTTTAAAACAGAACAGGCTACCTCAGGCAAAGGTCCTCCTCTCCCCACTCACAGCAACCACCCAGCGTCCTGGAAGAGCGCTCCCAGCAGCTCCGGCCCCTGGCAGTCCTCAGCAGGAGTCCTAACTAAAAAAAAAAAAAAAAAAGGCAACCGCCACCAACTGCCAACTGCAGGACCGTTAGCTCGGCTTTTCACTTTCTCTTGCTCTGCTATGTCAGCACGTCCATGGGGCATGGGAGATCTTTAAATCCCATAACCCTTACAGAACCCCAGATTGGTCAGAAATTCCCAGGATCCTGAAAACTCACAGCAGGGTCCTTAGAAAGCCACTTTTAGTGGTAGCAACTAATAGGGCATATGGACCAGGGGATCCCAGGAACTCCACATTCTCTCCTGAAACACTGTGGAGAGTTCTGAAGGTCCAGTGCTCTGAATCTTGTAGATCTAGAGAAGGAAGTTTTCAGAGGAAGAAATTAAAGATATCTATTAACATATGAAAAAATGCTTTAAATTACTATTGAAAAAAAATTTTTTTTCCTTTTGGAGGGCAATTGGAGTTAAGTAACTTGCCCAAGTTTACACGGCTAGTTGTGTGTGTGTGTGGGGGGGGGGGGGTGTTAAGCATCTGAGGCCAGAACCGAACTCGGGTCCTCCAGACTTTGGGGCCGGAGCTTTACTCACTGCGCCACCTAGCCACCCCTTTAAATCACTATTGATTAGAGAAATGCAAATCAAAACAACTCTGAGGTACCACACATCACCTGTCAGATTGACTAAGATGACAAAACAGGAAAATGATAAATGCTGGAGAGGATGTGGAAAAATTGGTACACTAATGCATTGTTGGTGGAGTTGTGAACTGGTCCAACTATTCTGGAGAGCAATTTGGAACTACTCCCAAAGGGCTATTAAAAAAGTGCATACTCTTTGACCCAGCAATACCACTTCTAGGGCTGTATCCCAAAGAGATCATACAAGTGGAAGGAAGACCCGTTTGCACAAAATTATTTATAGCAGCTCATATTGTGTTGGCAAGGAATTAGAAATCAAGGGGATGCTCATCAGTTGGGGAATGGCTAAACAAGTTGTGGTATATGAATGTAATGGAATACTGTTGTGCTATAAGAAATAAGGAGCAGATGGACTTAATAATAGCCTAGAGAGACATATGTAAATTGATGCCGAGTGAGGAGAACAGAACCAGAAGAACATTGTAAACAATTACAGACACATTGTATCTGTGATAACTAACTTTGATCAACTGGGCTCGTCTCATCAATGCAAGGTTATAAGACAACTGTAAAAGACTTATGATGGAAAGGATATCCACATCCAGAAAAAAGAACTACGAAGTTTGAATGCAGATTGAAGCAAATTACTTGCTCTCTCTTTTGTGTTTAGTTTTGTTTTGTTCCTTCTTTCTCATTCACTTTATTGGTTATAATTCTTCTTTGCAACCTTATTAATGCATAATGCTAAGGTATTTGTAGAGCCTGTATTGGATTGCATGCTACCATGAGGTTGGGAAGGGGGAGAAAATTTGGAACTCAAGGGATTGTGGAACTGAATGTTGCAAACTAAAAGTAGATAAACAAATTTAATAAAATAAAAATTTTTTAAAAGATCTAGAGAAGGGAACTTCCAAGTGAAGAGCAGAGGGATCAAACAGGCCTGACCCCCCCCCCCCACCCAAAAGAGCAGAAGATGCTGAAGTCTGAGCCAGGCACAGAGCGAGCTCCAGTTTGGGAACTAAGGCTGGAGAGATGAATAAACTAAGAAAATACTAATCATTATAACAATTATAGTAGATCTAGAAGTTCATTGATTAAGTGATGCCTGGAGGAAGAGAGAACAATTCTATAATAATAACAACTACGGGCAGAGATTCAAAGGGAAAAAAATCTGTTTTTCGCAAGCACTATATGAACATTTAGAATAACAGAAGAAACATGAAATTAAAGCTTTGGGGGGAAGAATTGGAAAGAGAATAAATATATTAGAAAAAAAGTGCTAAAACGTGAAAAGCAATTATTGACACCTTAAAAACTAGAATGGATGAAACAAATCTGTGATTACATGATACAACAAGAAATATTAGACTATAAGCTGACTATTGAAGAAACATATATGATAGAGAATGTCTTTAGATGATTTAGGGAGATATAAAGCCAAGCACAAACAGCTTTCCAGAAGATTGCTGCTGTGAACAGCTTCAAGGTTCTGATTACACAAACTAAGACAAACCATTCACAGAAATCAAAGTACAGCATTCACAATGTTGGCATAACAACTTATCACTAAAATGGCCACATAGTTTTCACCAAAGTGGTCACATAGTTTTAAGTAAAAGATAACATTCATTTAGGAACACAATCATTTAGTAAGTTCTTAATTCAGTCATCCATAAGGAGGCAAGCCTCCTTAGTTGACACAAAATACAATGGTCAAAAGTTCTCCACCCCTAGGTCACATTGTCTTAATTTCTTCAAATCAGAAAGTCCTCTTTCTTCTTAATTGGAGAAGTCCTTAACTCAGTCATCTAAATATAAAAGTCAGAGTTCTCCACCCCTAGGCGACAGTAAGTCATGATTTTCTCAGTTTGCATTAAATACTCAAGGAGAGGTCTTTTCATCTTGACTTGAGGCAAGCTCTCAGCTTCCATGGTTCCTCTTCCATGGTCCCAGCTCCTGCCTGAATCTATCCAACTGCCACCTGGGTTCAAAGGCAGACAGCTCTCAGTTCTTTGTCCAGCTTCTTGTGCAATTCCTGTTTCATATTGAAACTCATAGTGTCTGGTCAACCTCAAGTCCTTAACAGTTTCTGTTCCTGGGAAGACAAAGCTTAACAAAGCCACGACAACATTCATATATGTTGCCAGCATCCTCATCAATTCACTTTCTGCCTGTGAAATCAACATAGACCCAACAACAAGGTCTGAGGAATCAACACAAATCATCAGTATAGTCCCTGGACTTCTGAAACCTTCAGCAAGACCCTCCTCCAGGATTTCTGTAAACATACAATAAGAAAATTCCTTTTCAGGGCTTCTGAACCTGCAGCAAGGTCCCAGGGCTTCTGTGACAACAGCAACAGCCTCTATCGGCAGACAAATGTGACAAAGCAACATGAAAACAGACAAAATACCAGCGCCACAGCCACACCTCCTCCCAGTTCTCTTCTCATTTCTCAGTTCTCAGTTCTCTTCTCTCTCTCCAGCAGTAGCAGCCCCACCTCCAGATGCTCACTCCAAGCAGTTCTGGCTCTCTAGCTTGGGCTTTTCTTTATACATGGTCATTAGCTCCTCACCTTCCTGCTGCAGGAGAAGTCCTGGATCTTAATATTTGATACAATTATTTACTGAAATAAAGTGTTAACTATTTCTGTGTTAATTAAATAGATGAAATAAGGTATTAGTTCAACAGCTGAAGCAAGGTGTTAACTACTTCTTTGCTTGCCATTATAGGGGAGAAGGTAATAAATATTTTTTTTGGAGGGGGGAAGGCAGGGCATTGGGGGTTAAGTGACTTGCCCAAGGTCAGAAGGCTAGTAAGTGTTAAGTGTCTGAGTTCAGATTTGAACTCTGGTCCTCCTGACTCAAAAACAGGTGCTCTCTTCACTGCGCCACCTAGCTGCCCCCGTTAATAAATATTTTTGAAGAGATTGAATTTGAGATGTCTCTCGCACATTTAGTTTGAAATGACCATTTACATTGTTCTGTTCTGAAGCTCAGGGTAGAAAATAGGACTAGATTTATAGAAAGAGGAATCATGATGAATAAATGATGAGACATTTATTAAGGTACCAAGAAATGTGCTGGTAAATAATAAATTTATCGGGTAAATAAATACAAGAAATAGAGACATTCCTTACCCTCAGGGAGCTTATATTCTAACAGGGAAGGCAACCTAGAGAAAAGGTGAATATGATTTAGAAATGGTTGGTTTCGGAAGTGATATAAAGGTCTGATTCTAAGCAAAACTGAACTGTCAGAGCCAAGGGCAGCTTTGAGGGCAGAATCCAAAATCCCATGGTTTGAGGACAAAAATGCTGACCAGAATGCAAGAAGTATTCTCTAGAAATGGTGATCCAAACACCAGGTGGAAATCTTGGCAGAATATGAATTTTTCTAGGAGTTTGTTGGGGGGGAGAGGTAAGATATAGGATTATAGCTTAAAAGGATGTTAGGGTCTAGTGGAATATAGACAAGTATATTCGAAGTTTCTAGGGAAAGAGCATCTTTTTTTTTTTTTTGCTTTTTTGGAGAGGGGAAGGCAGGGCAATTAGTGTTAAGTGACTTGCCCAAGGTCACACGGCTATTAAGTGTTAAATGTCTGAGATCGGATTTGAACTCAGGTCCTCCTGACTCCAGGGTTGGTGCTCTATTCACTGAGCTATCTAGCCACCCCTAGGGGAAGAGCATCTTGATAGGGAGAAGTTGAAGACACATACATGCATACTTGAGTGTGTATATATATATATATATATATGCATACACACACATGTGTATTTATCTTTTGTGTTCCACTGAAGGTCCGTTGGACATACATTAGTGTTTTCAAGGAACAATAAGATTGGTATAATACGGGTAGAACTTGTTCTCTGCCCAGGCAGTGGTGTGCAATCATTTTTTATGATTGTATCCCCCTAGCTCAGTGTCTTGCACATAGCTTACTGTTTATTAAATTAAACTGGACCAGAAACCCAACATGTTAGTCCGTCACTCTAAATATCTCATGTAGTTAGCCAGTAGAGAGTTGGTCTGACCCTCTGTTGAGTCAGAGGAGATTGAGTTCTATTGATCACGTTTGGAAAATTGCCCAGAGCTTTCAGGGAACAGACACCCAATCGCCTTTTCCACCACAGCACTCTTGAGGTGTCTTCTGGTGGCAATCTATGACTAAAAGTCCCAGAACACTGTAATTTCAGAATATTTAAGATTAGAAATAGCCCAGTAGACCAGTGGGAAACACGTGGTATGTGTAACATATAAGTAAACTGTCACATCTCCAATGAGGATTTGTATGTAAGAAATAGTGAGAAACATATCATAAAGGATATAGATGACTGAAAAAGTAAGCTGGCCACTTATGTTGCTTGAATTAAAGACAACATATGAATAGCCTGGGTGGTACATTGGGACACCTGAGCTCTTAAAAGGCTTCCAATTTGTTGAGAAGATCCTCTGTGGAGTATATGTGGAAAACCATAAAGAAGTACACAAGATTAGAAGTTGTAGAGAAGGTATGATTTCTATGAATGGAAACGTGCCACAGGAGAAATAAGTGTATCAACACTTGCAATATTTACATCCCAGGTGGTTCGAGCAATATGGTATGATTGAAAGGGTACATGATTAAGAGTCCCTATCCCTGCCATTACCATATCTGTCTCTAACCCTAGGCAAGGAACTTCAAATTAATTGCCTTCAGTTTTCTCTTCTATAAAATGAGGCATTGGGCAAAATGAACTTAAAAGATCCCTTTTAACTCTTAGATCTTTTCATCTTAATATAACTTACATAATGTTAGCCATATAGCACTAAGTATTTGTATGGGTAAGTGTATATAAACTGTAACTTTTCACGTGGCTTAGTTTATTTAAATATAGGTGCAATACTTGGTTTCATGGGCTGCTTACTTCTGATGTCCAGAAATGCAGTAGACTGCCCAAACAACACTAAAGTCTTATATTATTACATTGTTTGATGCATTATATGGAATTCTATTTGTACTTTTAGAATTAAGTCTAAAAGGTACACAGGTAGCATATGATTTATAGCTTACTGAAGTTTGGTAGTTATTTGTAGTAGAAAATAAGGACTGCCATTTTTATGTTGTAAATGAGAATCCTTATTTACTTATTTAAGTATTTTTAATTAAAAGTAGCATTTACACTTAAAATTCAGATTGTTTCTTGAAAATATATGAAATGCATTTGCGCAGATTTTTCTGGTTCATTGCCAGCCAAATATACATACACAAACATATGTATATATGTACATATACACATATCCACATATGTGTATGTTAGAGTAACCCTGAAAATAATAGCATCCATAGAAACAATTATTGAACATTGACACGAGCCATAAGAACAAAATGAAAAAGTAAGAAACTTTCTGAATGTTTTAAATGTTTCATTGCCAGAACACTGACTTAAAGTGACACAGGAATTATTGTGCTTTATTTTTATGTATCAAACTTGGAAGAATAGTTATGACATCTTAGTGCAGACAAGGAAATATATTCTTTTTTGTGACTTTTGTAAGTCTTTCATCATCTGTTAAATATGTTACTGTGCCATATTCAGTAGTTATCAATAGCAAGAAAGACTGAAAGAAGACTTGATACATCTTGCTGTCACATTAAATCTAACATAATTATGGGTCATTTGCCCGGCTTCTTTGGTAATTAACAATTTTATTTGCCTCTAGTTCCAGTGAATTGGTTAAGCTTTTTCATTATGAGTTATTATCAGTTTCCCTTATAATTTTGAGTCAATATGAAAGTCACTTAGGTCTCTTTCTATAAATCAGTGAAGGCTGTTTCAGGATGCCATGATAATGCTGTTGTGTCAGCTCTTTTAAGTAGTCTCCTTTAAAGAGTGGCATATTACAAAGGTAATCTTGCTGTCCCACAGTAAATATAGGGTTTTGCCACACAATATTTAGAATTCTTATTAAATTCCACAAGCTTCCACAAATTCCTTGACTTTAGAATTGAAGATTATTGTTCTGTTGTGAAAAATTTTGAGAATTAAAATGCAACTTATATTTACACACCCTGATATATAGCAAAGGTCAGATGGTGCATAGAATATAATTTTTATATATTTAAAATCAGTCATAATATGTTAGCCTTTTGAGAGGTATAATTCTTATCCTCTCCTCCAAGGAGTGAAGGAGTCCACTTTATAAACAAGGCTATCCATATGTAATACAACTAATTTAAAGTGATAACAGATGTAAAGTGACATTTTTGCTAACAATATAAAGAAACTATTAGTGAAAAAAGAGTTATGTTGGCCCACTAGAAGCAAGTAACTAAGATTTACCTTATTAGATCACCAAACACAGAATGTCTTTTTGTAGTTTTACTTGATTGGTTTTAAATGACTGTTGACAGATTGATGGACATGGAGTCACTATTTTAAAAAGATAAGGGACAAAAAGCTTTTTGTGTTATATTGAAGTTCTTTGCTCAGTGTTTTTTTATATACATACATTGTAATATGGAAACACTGTCTCACAATACAATTTTCTTGAAATGAAAGATGTAGGAGACTCTTTAGAGCTCCTTCCATCCCCTTCAAGGATACTAAATCATGAATTTTCTAAGACTGGACATTTCCCAAAGAAAAAGGAAGCAGTGGACTTTGTGGTACAGTTGATTCATCCATTTGGCTTCCAACTCCAATGAAAGTAATTGTAAGTCTATTTGTGTCAATGCTGATTTTTACTATTTGGAAAATCAAAATCAATCACCAGATAATCACTGAGGGCCTACTTCGGACAAAGCATTGTTAACTCTTCTGTGACCTTGATAGTCTATTTTAAGATCATCAGAATGATTAGAATAATATTGGCTTGCATTTCATAGTGCTTTAATATAAGGTTTATACATGTCATCTCATTTCATGCTCATAAAATTAGTACTCTTAGTATTCACATTTTACAGTTGAGGAAACTGAGATTGAGAAGGGTTAGGTGACTTACCAGGATCAAACTAAGAGCCATTTCTTAGTGTTTCTTTCTAGCCACTTTTGTGGCCTTATTCTGCTTAGAGGGATTTCCTCTCAAGAAGCACTATTTCAGGAAAGGGGCTAACCGTATTTCATGTCACTTCTCACTCTCTAGTCATCTCCTCCATAGCTTGTCAGCTCCCGAGCCTCCCACCTTAGCTCTGCAAACAAAAAACAAGATCAGTTTTGCCATTGTTATTGGATAGTGTGTATCAGTGTACCTACCCCCTCCCCCAAAGTCCTACTCACCACCTTATGTAGTTTGCAGGACCGAAGTGCCCTTCTGGGTCCCATACTTTCTTTTGTGTGTTTTTATCATTAGAATGTAAACTCCTTGAGGATAGTTACTGTGTTTTCTTTCTGTAGCTTTCCCCAGTATTAACACAGTGCTTAACACACAACACTTTATAAATGCTTTTTCATTCATTCAGTTGTGTAAGGCTGGATTTGAACTCAGGTTTCCTGACTCCCAAGTCTAGCTGTATCCACATTGGTGGATATTTCTAAAATTAAAAAATCAAAAAGTATGTTTGCAGATTTTTTTCATCATAGAATTTAATTCTAAGATAAATGCAGATAGTAAAATATGCATTACCTTAATAGTCAGTAATAGCACAGCAGCTTCAGAACCTAAAAATAAAAAAAAAAATTCTTAGTTTACAGGCCATGCCAAAATAGGCGGTCAGGCATGACCGTAATAGGCAGTCAGGCATGACCGTAATCGGTGGTCAGGTATGACCACTGGACTGGCCTGTGGTTTGCAGACCCCTTCTAGAATGACTTCCAACTTAATAATTCAACTAAAACTTCTCTCTCCAAAGTGACCAGAGATCTCTTAGTTGCTAAGTCTAATGGACTTTTCTCAGTCCTCATTCTTCCTGAGTCCCTGCATCTTTAACACTATCAGATTATCTTCTTCTCCTTGATACTGTTTTCTTTCTAGGTTCCACGGCTTTCCTTTCTCCTGGTTCTCTTCCAGCCTAATGGTTCCTTTTGTCTCCTTTGCTGGACCTTAATTGAGATGGCACCTGCTAGCTATGGCTAGCTCTTCCCTGGGCTGTCCTCTCCTCTCCCTCTTTACTCTTTCACACTGTGATTTTGTCAACTCCCATGGATTCAGTCTCGATGCTAATGATTCTCAGATATACTTTTCATCCTTCACCTCTTTCCTAATGTCCAGAATTTCTAACTACTTATTGGACATCTCAAATCAGATGTCCCAAAGACAACTTAAACTCAGCGTGTCCAAAATAATTCATCATCATACCACCACCCCCCCCCAATCATCTCCTCTTCTTAATTTATCTGTTGCTGTAGATGGGGTTACTATAGTCACCCAGGCTCACAATTTAGGGGTCCTCACTGTCTCTGACTCACCTGTAACCAATCATCAGCCAAGTCCTATCAATTCAGTGTTTGCAATATCACTAATATAAAACCCCTTCTTTCCTCTAGACACAGCCATGCCCTTATGCAAGGCCTTTTGGTTACAACAGCCTTCTGGTTAGTCTCTCTGACTCGAGGTTCCACACTCAAGGACATTCCAGTCCATCCTCTAGATAGGTGTCAACATGATCTTCCTAATGTAGGTCTGACCATGTCTTTCACAATCAGTAAACTCCAGTGCCTCCCTTTCATTTTCAGGGTGAAGTATATAGTCTTCTGTTTGGCATTCAAAGCCTAGTCCCCTCCCACCTCTGCAATCTTCTCAAACCTGCCTCCCCCCACCCCCCATCCAGTGACACTGGTTTTCTTGTATTCCATTTCCAAAATCCAGGTCTTTCCTGAATTGATTAACTTCAATTTATCCTGTCTGTATTCTGTTTGTATATCATTGCTTTCATGTTTTCTCGCCTATTTGATTGTGAACTCATTGAAAGCAGAGAGTGTTTTGTCTTTCTTCATACCATCAGTACTTAGCACAATGCCTGAAATCCATATTTATCAGATTTGCATATATTGGATATGCATACCAGCATTGGTTTCCATAGCCACCTCAGGATATATATAAATAATGTCAAAACAATATGGAGTGGTTCTCTGAAAGGGGAAAGGGAAAGATGTGCTGGAAGAAATTTTGGTGATTAAAAATATATCAGAAATGCTTTTAATTTTAAAAAGTTAATTATGCTAAGACAACCAATTCACTTTATTTTTGTGGGTTATTTTGTAATTTTTATTATTATTTTATATTTATTTGTTATTTTTATAACAAACTGACGTCCAAAATAATTGTTCTATATTGACTGGTGTTTAATAAATGTGTGTTGGATGAATAAATAATGAACTGGTTAGTAAACATCTGTAATTTGGAAAGTAAATTTTTTCAACCAAAAGATCCAAGATGTCATACTAAAAATGATCAAATATACTTTCAATTTGAAGCTGTTTACAGTAGCCCAACTTTTTTTTTTAGATAAACTCATTAGAATGGATTATAGTGGTATTCTTATAAAAGACACTCAGATCAATTATATTTTCCCCAGAGATCGTTCATCAGACAACACTCCCAATTAATGACAATCTTTTTTTTTTAAGTTTTAAATCATAGGCGAGCCAGTTTCATTAACTATTATGCCATTAATAATTTCCCTAAATGTTACAAACATCACATATAGTTCAGTATCTTATTGTGGTCAGATGATAAAACTCCACTTTTCTACTTGTAATATTCCCATCCTAACAGGCTGCTAACTGTTCCCTGTTCTTGCCTCTTAGTATTTCTGTAGTCTTTGGCTGTTCTTTTAATGTCCTCCCTTCTAACTCTGCCCCACAGTGTCTTGCCTGGCCAACAGTAAGCACTATATATACATATATATGTGTGTGTGTGTGTGTGTGTGTGTGTGTGTGTGTGTATACATACATATATATATGTGTGTGTGTATACATACATATATATATATATATATATGTCAGCTGCTATCGTCATCATCATTATTATTCCATCATGGTCCAATTCATGAGTCACCTTCTTAGTGACACTTCCCCTTGTTCCTTCACTCACTAGTAAACTCCTCTCCATAAATTACATTATATTTACTGATCTATGTACATTCTGTATTCTTCCTAATATACTCATGAACACATTGGAAGCAGGGACTGTTTCATTTTTGCCTTGGGTAACAAAGTCCCTTTTTACCCATTAGACCCCTGATAAACATCTGTTAAATTAAATTAGCTTTTATTATGCTAGTCACAAAGATTAGAAAACTGCAATAAGGAATGTTCAGTACTATTGGAAGTAAGTTATAATTTATCATGCACTGTACTTAGTGCTATACATAAGAATGGTCTATTCTGGAAATTATGTAGAGTGACTATTTAAAGCTAGGCATTTTCACTCTGCAATTCATTAAATGCCCATGATGCCTCCTATTTGCCCCAAGTCTATTTGTCCTTAGAGAATCCAAGCCAAGTTTCTAAATGACTTAAGGAAATTTACATTAGGAAAATTGATATTAAAATATATTTTTGCATGTATGTATATTAGGAAAAATGAATAAAGAGTCAATATTAACAATAAAAAAGAATAATCAATATTTGGAAGTTCAACAATTTGAAAAAAACATTAAGTTCCTACTATGTTTAATGCATTGTGCTAAGCAGTGGGTATACAAATCAAGCATTCAACAAACATTTATTGTGCTTACAGCGTTCTAGGCACTGACTCAGCAAAAGGTACAAAGAGAAAGCAACATCATACCCCACCTTAAGGAGCTTACAATCTTCTTAGGGGAACTAAACAGATAGATAATTGATAGATATACTTACGTGCAAGAAATATCCAGAGAATATGGAAGAGAGAAGGAGGCACTAGCATCCAGGGGTACTTGGGAAGGTGTTGTGGAAGGTGACCTTTGACCTGAGCATAGAAGGAAGAAAGGGATTCTTAAAGAGTCAGAGGAGAGTGTGGGACATAGTCCATGTCCAGGGAAATAGCCAGTGCAAACAGATCATGAAATTATTTACCCTGTCACAGTAAGGCCTACATTAATGGTCTAAAGTCTCTTCCCTCCTTTCTTCCTTCTCTCTCAGCCTTGTCCCCTCTACCCCAAGCCAGGAAGTTGAATATCAACTAGTTATCAATTCTCCAGTTATTTCTCCCCAGTGTGAATCTGCACCAGTGCCCAGACCTAGCTTCCCAGCTCCTCCCTCCACCCAGTGCCTGTCCCTGCTTGATGCATATAAGAACCCTGTAAAAAAAATCTATCAGATTTACTGGTTTTGGTCCTCCTTCAGCAGGGCCACAGCAGACCTGACCAGTTTTCGTCCACCCTGACTTATTGGGAGCATTTTTTCTCCATAAACTAGTTTATTTCACTTTTTCCTGCTGATTATTTCCTATTGTGTTTTCTGTGCTTCTTTACACTGAAACTTGGAATTCCAAACTTATTTAAACCACACTTCCAACAATACTGATTTGGTGTAGAGCTTTATGTTTTTTAAAGCACTCCTGTATTATCTCCTTTGACCTTGCATTATGCATTAGCTCAGATGTCCATACTTCATGATTTTGAAGTCTTAAGTCTTTAAAACAGAACCAGAAAATTGTAGGGAAAAATGTAAACATAAACTAATACACATGACATGCATATATGTCATGAGAAAACAAGTGGAAATTTCCCCAAAGAATAAAAAGCAATGAAAAGTTTCTCAATTATGTCTTTTGTATATGTATTGGTACTTTTCCTTATGCCTTTAAATTGTTGATACTTTCTATTTCCTGTGACTGTATAACAGAATTTGAGGTAAAGGAGAGCTACGAGTAAGAGTCATGATTGAAAAAAAGCAGTGTTTCCTAATGAGGCATCTGGGAACACAGTAGATGTAAAATTCTGGACTTGAGAGTTAGGAGAACCTGAGTTTGAGTGCTATTGCAGACATGTTACCTGTGTGATTCTGGGCAAGTCAGGTGACTTCTTTGTGCCTCAATTTGCTCATCTGTAAAATAGAGCTGATAATAATAACACCTACCCCCCATGGAAGTGGTTGTTAAAAATGAGATAATAGACATAAAGAGCCTTGAAACCTTAACTGCTTTAGAAGTGCTAGCAATTAATTGCATTATCCAGTTAACCAATTTGACCCATTTATGTGTGGGCTGTACAGTGTATAAGCATTTTTCCAGAACTTTTTCATGTGTGCATAGTTGTATAGTTGATCTTTTAGGTTTTTATTTTAGAAAACTAAATGCTTAGTGACCACAGATCTTCAAAACATACAATGTCAAAAGACTGAAAGAGGATTCATAAATTTTTTTTAATTAAAATTGTTTCTGATGACTTTGCTAACCAGAATAAATGTGGGGGGGGGGAATAAAATCTTTTCAAAAATTGTCACATGTAGAAATCATAATTCTTCAACACCCTGTGAGAAATGACTGGTATTTCAAAAGTAAAGCTTGATAAAATATAAGAACCAAGAGACATCTTTGACAAACAATGGAGAAAATTAGGAAGAACTTATTAAAAAATAGCTTTAAGGACATCATAATAATAAAGGACAAGCCAGATTTTTGTCAGATTTATATTCTATTCATAAATACAAATCTCAACCTCTACATAACTCCATATCCAGTGTGGTTTATGTTTTCCTATAAATGTCCCATAAAGACTCTGTCCAAATATACCAAAAGACTTAATTCTGTTTAGTTTTTAAAGCCCTTTATAACCTGGCCCCTTCCAACTTTTCCAGTCTTTTTACACGTTATTCCCTTCCTTGTACACTATCCAGTAACACACACAATATTCCATCTCCCAGGTCTAAGAATTTTCCCTGGCTGTCACCCATGCAATTTCCTCTTCATTTCTTCCTCCTGGTTTCCCTGACTTCCTTAAGCCCACAGTTGAAATCCCACCTTCCCCAGGAAGCCTTTCCTAAAACCCCTTAATTTCTGATGGCTTCCCTCCAAGATTATCTCCAGTTTATCCTGTGTGTATTTTGTTTCTGCGTGCTATCTCCCACGTTAGACTGTGAACTCCTTGAGAGGAGGGTCTGACTTTTTCCTTTCTTTGAATCCCCAGAGTTTAACACAGGGCCTAACTCATAGTAGGCACTTAATAAAAAGCTTGTTGACGTGACTTCTTTTCGTACCTAGTGATGCCAGTGTACCATTCAGCCTGTCATTCCTTTTATTCTCACTACATTATTGGCCTTCCTGTTCCAGTCTTATCAATCCTTGATAAATGGTATTCTGTTCTACTTGTATTTGCAGATTTTTAGCAGTATTCTTACACAGCCTACTTAGGACCTCATAGATCCATCTCATACAGCTTCCTCATTTTGCAAAAGGGAAAACTGAAGCACTGGTCGTAGGTCCTCTGTATGCTCCTACCTAAAACTAGGTCATGCCTACGTGCCTTTTCATCACCCTTGCAGGCATGTCTAATCTTAATTTTTCTGAGATTGTGGTATTCCATGACTTGGAGCCATATAATATCAAGTGGAGAATACTGATACAATAGTATTTGTTTTGCAACAACAGACAGCTTTGCATCATTATCACAGAACTTGTTCCAAGTACCCTCCAACTGAGCCTCATCTTCCTTACATTGAGTCTTCTGATTTCTTGAAATCAATAAATAGCAAACATTTTGGAATCTCATATTATGTTCATCTCTCTGTCAGTGATGTGAGCATCAAATATGGTCTGATACAGAAAATTATTTGTGAAAATGTTCTTGTCTTCTAACGTTTTAAAGATGTTTGCTACATATAATGCATAGTTTCCTTATGGATTTAATAGAGATCAGAAATCAGGCAAATAAATTATTTGCTGATGCTAGGTACTTTTGTGGAGGTGGGGTGAAATATAAAAGTACTGATTATGATATTGTGTGACCTTTTGTAACCTTCCCCCTTTTGAGATAACTTGAGAACTAGACCCTAAAATACCTTTAAAACTGTATCAATTCCAACACAGATTTCTTTCATATTAACAAGGTTTGGCTTTTTTTTCTGATTTAATCTTAAGTGCCATTACCATTACTCCATTGTAGTACATCACTTTCAGAGGTGATCTAATCCAAGTTGTCCTTCTGATATTCCTACAGTTAACAGGAGAGAATTGTAAAAGGTGACAGATATATTCTATTTTTACAATCTTTTTGTTATGTTTCTTTTGTTTTTAAATGTAGCGGGTCTCAGGATAATTTGGTTCCATGGTATGTAGAAGCTGAAAATCAGAGTAATTAAGTAATTAAGTAGCTTGTCCAGGGTCACACAGCTTATTGACAGCCCTGAGATTTGAATTCTGTTCTTTTAATTCAATTCCAGCATTCTTTCCACCCCATCACAACTGTCCTCCTAGTGTGAGATAGGGGCAAGTAAAAGGGTAAGCTATGAAAGATCAGAAAGATAGGAGGGCAGGTAATGAAAAGCATTGAACTCCATAAAGAGGACTTTTATGTTTGATATTAGAGGTGATAGGGGAGCCACTGGAGTTTATTGAAGGGGGAAGAGGGAGAACCAGTGTGACATGGTGGCACCTGTGCTTTAGGAATATTGATTTGACATCTGAATGAAGGCTGGACTGGAGGGGAAAAGACTTGAAGCAAGAAGACCAGTTAGCAGGCTGATGTCATGGTCCAGATATGAAATGATGAGGGTCTGCATTAGGGAGGCGGCAGCATCCAGGGGTAAAGCATACACATGCCAGAGATGTCAGGAAAGTAAACTCAGTAAGACTTGGCAAACATCCTGGCTTCTTGGCAATAGGGATTAGATATTAGGGGTGAAAGTAGGGAGTTCAGAGTGGTGCCTAGGCCCTCCAGTTAGTTAGCTTGTTAATATATGTCCTGAGATGTTTATCTCATCAACTCTTAGAGGATAGTTGGGTAAGTGGTGGCTGATAAGATGGATTAAGTGAGAGTGTTTACAAATGGAGGGGCAAGAAGAGGGAAAGATAGAAACACTTTGTCATTAACATCAGTCAGGAGTTCTCTAGGACTTAGTCATGTAGGAGGCAGCTAGGTGGCTCATTGGATAGAACGCTAGAGTAAGGAAGACCTGAGTTCAAATGTGGCCTCGGACAGTTGCTAGCTGCGTGACCCTGGGCAAGTCACTAAACCTCTGTTTGCCTTAATCCACTGGAGAAGGAAATGATAAACCATTCCAGTATTTTTACCAAGAAAACCGCATAGACCACAGGCAGGGAACCTGCAGGCTCGAGGCCACATGGGGCCTTCTAGGTCCTCGGGTGCAGCTTTTTGACCGAGTCCAAGTTTTACAGAACGAATCCTTTTATGAAGGAGGTTTGTTCTGTGAAGTTTGGGGTCAGTCAGAGGGCCTCCGTTGAGGACCTAGAGGGCCACATGTGGCCTTGAGGCTGCAGGTTCCCCATCTTTACCATAGACAGTATGGTCCATGGGGTCATAGAGACTCAAACATTACCATTTGTTCATGACTGAACAAAAACAAGTCAGTCTAGCTCACATTTATGTAGTGCTTTCAGGTTTGCAAAAGTTCACAGTGTCCCTTTGAGACAGCTAAATATTGTGCCTATTTTATAGATAAGGCCCAGAAAAGCACAGTATTTACCAAGGTGTCAGGGCTCCTATAATGGATCATGTTTCCTTTCTAGCTTCAAGCTTTCACAAGCTTTGTGCTGATATTGAAAAATACATTTCAATGTATACCATTAGTTTTTCTTACAAAGTAATAGACAGTAGTAGCCAGTTTCCTGTTTTAAGTATGCCATAATCAGAAATTCAAGAAATGTTTACCCAGCAGAACATTTACTAGCTTGATGATGAATATAGTATCCTTTTAAATGTGAATTTCTAAATGAAGAGAACACAGGAGCTTTTAAATTCCTTTGTGTCAGTAATCCAGATAATAAAACAGATATACATGATAAACCAAAACAGATGCATCACGGGGCCACTGAATTTTTAAACAAAAACACCCTAACCATTTAGCTTACAAACTACAGTACATGAAACATTAACAGCCCTGAAAATACTCTATATTTTTAAAACATGAAATTTTCATCATTTCCTCCCATGCCTGTAATGTTCAATTATTGATTGAACAGATTTTTGTTTTTCAGAATAGGTTTTTGACTGAGAATTACTGACATGGCTTAACACAGCTAAACAGAATTTCAGTCATTTTTGTTCTTACCAGAACTTCACTCAAGTACAAGTTTGGAGAGCCAACAGCAACTTGAAAACCTGTTTACTGGTCAGACAACAGTATTCACCAATTCATAAGCCAGGTGTTTTACCTCCCAATTTTTACACAATAAGACAAACTGATCATGATGACAATATTGATGATCATGATGCTGTTGGTGATGATTATAATGAAGATGGTGATGTTGGTGTTAATGTTGATGATACAAACTGAGCTTAAATGCCTCATAATGATGGGGTACCTGGGGTCTAGATCAATTTGTGAAACCAACTTGTCAAACCAGTCTGTTCAGTTGTAACTGCAATTTGTCCTTTCCCATCCTTGAGCTCTGCCCCTTCTCCCTATGCCATACTCCGCCTAGGCAACACCCTGTGACCCCTTTGTTCTTACTTAATCTCTTCATTTCTTCTCTCCGCCTGGCCCACACCCTCCTTTGTCCTTCCTTTTGTCTCCTTCGGCCTGGCCCAAATCTTATCTAAACTGTCTATTCACATGCTCCTCTTGGTCAGCTCTGACCTTTGTCTATGCACTGAGGCCCCTCCCATCTGGTCAGCCCAGACAATGGCAGCCCTACCCTTTAAAGGTAAAAGCATGTACCCCTCTCACTTGCAGGTCCCCTAAAGGACTCTTGCCCGCTTCTCATAGAAGCATAACAATAAACTTCTACAACTCTCACTCCAATTAAGCCTGAGACCTTGAATTCTTTCCAGATGCTATTGCAGGTTTTCTGGTCTTAGATAAGATCAGAATTCCTGCTGAACCTATTGGGATTCCGTCCCTCATCAATTACATAGAATGACTTACTGACTTGTCTTTTCCTTCTTGTTCTTTGTACCACAGTGCCTTGTGTTTGAAGATGCCCCAAATGGAGTTGAGGCAGCCCTTGCAGCTGGGATGCAGGTGGTTATGGTTCCAGATGAACAATTAAACCCTGAGCTTACAAGAAAGGCAACCTTGGTGCTGAAATCACTGGAGGACTTTAAGCCAGAATTGTTTGGTTTACCACCATATGATTGACAGATATTTTAATGATGGTCTGTTTTGTTGCATTGTTCCTCTATTTGTTATCTTGGATGGGCTTTTTTTTTTCCATTTTAATGAGGAGCTAGTAAAGAAAATCAACATATAATCAAAAAAAGTTTATTAGCCAATAATTTAGACATTCTTGCCACCATATCGTTTACTGTGATTTCCAAGGAATTCAATTAATTCATCCTGCCCTGACTTTCTCTTTGTTTGAGGAGGAATAAACAATAAAAGTGGCCAAGCTGAATTAAAGGACAAATCATAATTAACATCTGAATATTCAGTAGTTGATTGTACTAAAGTGAAAAAAACCCAGCTGTATGTGATTTATGTTTCTCTATCAAAGTGGGATCTTGTCTACACTCAGAAAACATTCAATAAAATTAATGAAGATGATTTATTTTAATAAATACCAAATTGCTTTTTTTAAAAAAAATAAACTTTAAAAAATACTATTTGTACCTTGCTAGTTTTATTATCAGTAACTTACTTCTAACATGTCATGATAATTGTATACCTGAAGCTGAAGTCTTGTTGACACTTTACTGTTTTCTGCCTCAGTATTTTCTACCTTGATAGGATGAAAATGTTTAATTGATAGTGTTGAATTTAGGGTCAAGAAGACCTGGCTTCCCACCCCTGGCCCTTAATAGTTCTATAACCCTAAGAAAGTCTTTTAAGCCAAATCTTAGGCAGCTTAATAGGACTTATTTACTAAATCAGAAACTTAATGGGAGGGTATTCTCCATGCTGATCAAATCATGGTTCATTGCCATGGGTGTGCTGTTAAATATTCAGCAACTGACTTTCTGAATCTGAACAACCACATTTAAGTTTAATCTACATTATTAATATTTTCTCCATCATTTTCTTGGTCTAAACAATCAACAAAACAATAACATTCATTTTTAGCATTTGCCAATTTCTAAGACAAAAGCTCCCACTAAAAATTTAATAATTGGCTCTCAAGTTGTTGGAGCTGACTCCAGCATGCCCCTGGAATATCCTTCCCGTTTTTTGCATAATTATTTTCAGTATATAAAACCATGGTCATCTAAATGATCCAACTTAATGCTCTCAATGTGCTTCATTTTTATATATACCTTTTTCATAAACACCAATCTCATGATGTAATACAAAGGGTGATTATAATTTCACAGGTTTTAGAAGAGAACCTATGCCTCTCAATGAGTATTGTTCCCTTTTTAAATGTTCTGAATGATGGAAGTCTCATTAAAATAAATGTGTATCTTCTTGACTTAAGTACTTTGACAGGGATACCATTCACATCGAAAGAGATAAGATGTCATGTTTGCTAAGAAATTAACATATATAATAACATTTATAATATATATTAATATAATTAATACAATTTATAATATATATTAATAACATATTTCAAATAACATTTCAAAAGGACAGTACTTCATGAGTCTGGAAAATAAGAATGCTCTGTCTCACTATGTCTAGCAATAAATAATTACCCTTAGATGCAAGGGTCTAGGGCCCTGTGCCCTCTCACTTTGTTTTTTGAGGATCCTATCTTCTCTGAACCCAGCCATATAGTCCAGACAAGGTTCCATCCTGAGGAGATCTTAACCACCTAAAAGAAGGGTCAACTGAACTCTTTCTCCCCCTCATTCTTTAGCTCATTGCTTTCAAGTCCCCAGACTTCCTAAAGATGAGACTTCCCCTCTTCACACTCTTCTGAGGTCAGATTTGAACTCAGGTCTCAGTGATAGAGTACCAGGCCTGGAGTCAGAAGAACCTGAGTTCAAATGTGGTGTAAGACATTTACTAGTTGTCTAACCCTGGGCAACTCACTTAATCCTGTTTGCCTCAGTTTCCTCCCCTGTAAAATGAGGTGGAGAAGAAAAAGGTAAACCATTTCCGTATCTTTGCCAAGAAAATCCTAAATGAAGTCACGAAGGCTCAAACACAACTGAAAAACTACTAATAAATAACTTCCTGACTCCAGGCCTGGTGCTCTGTCTGCCTAGGTGCTGTCTACATAGGACATAGGGTGCTTAGAAGAATGAGCACCAAATGCAAAGTGAAGCAGCCTCTATTCCTCTAAGCCAGCAGTCCTTTTGGCAGTCAAGTGAAGTCAATATACCTTTCTCAGATAATGTATTTAAAGGTATAAAAGAAAACACATCAGATTAAAAAAGAGTTATACATTTTCTTTTTAATCAAGTTCATAGACCTCAAGTTAAGAACCCTCTACTCCATTAGCTTACATGACAGGAGAAAAAATGACAAATTCTAGAGGGGAATGTGAAAAAACATTTATGCTAATTCACTGTTAGTGGTGTTGTGAATTGGTCCAACCATTCTGAGAAACAATTTAGAACAATATCCAAAAGACTATCAAATTGTGTACACCCTTTGACCCAGCAACACTACTAGTAGGTCTGTATCCCAAAAAGATCAAAGGAAAAAAAAAAGACCTGTATATACAAAAAACAGCAACCATTTTTGTGGTGGCAAAGAATTGGATATTAAGGGGAAGTCCATGAATTGGAGAATGGCATATGATTATGATGAAGTACTATTTGCTATAAGAAATGATGAGCAGGGTGGTTTCAGAAAAACCTGGGAAGATTTATATGAACTGATTCAAAGTAAGTGAGCAGAACCAGGAGAACATTGTACACAATGACAACAATATTGTAACAATGTTTAATTGTGAAAGTCTTAATTACTCTGATAAATACAATGATCCGGGACAATTCCAAAGGACTTATAATGAAAGGGTACCTCCAGAGAGAGAACTGATAAACTCTTAAGTGTAGATTGAAGAGTACTTTTTTTTTTCACTTTATTTTTCTGGCTTTTTGTTTTTTTACAACAAGGCTAATCTGGAATTATATTTTCCATAACTGCACATGTGCAATGGGTATTATATTGCTTGCTGTCTCAGTGTGGGGAGGGCAGGAGACTGGAAGGAGGGAGAGAATTTTGAAGTCAAAATTTAAAAAATAATATTAAATATTGGCAAAGCTAAAATATTTTTGTAAATTTATTAAACATAAGGACCTATTAAACTCACTTTAGAACTATTTACATTTAAATAAATGTTTGAAAAAAAATTTGTAAAGAACCTCTTCCTCTAATCCAACTAGACTAAACAAGTTTTTAGTGTGCTAAATAAACAGTCCATATTTTATATAGCAGTTTAAGTTTGGTGAAGAACTTTATATATGTCACTTCCTTTGATCCTAAGAGCTTGATGAGTTTCATGCCATTAACAACCCTACTTTTCAGGTGAAAAAATGAGTTAACTTGCCCAGGGTCATATAGTTACTAATTGACAGAGATGGGATTCAAAACGAGGTCTTCTGACCCCAAGTTCAGCCCACTGGTTCTGCTACAGTAGAAATGTTAAACTCAAAGCCCCTAGAGACATGCTGGAGCAAAACTCCCATGGGTGCCATAACCAGATTAAAATGCAATAGAGAAATGTTCAAGAAAGTAAATTAAATACAATAAAACATAGATAATGTTAATGTATGGTTTTCTATGTCAGTATGTGGCCACAGGAATCCATTTCTGTTTGAGTTTGACGCTACTGCATTTTTTTTTCTGTTTTATCTGACCCTTTGCAATCCTATTTGGGATTTTCTTAGTAAAGATACTTGAGTGGTTTGCCATTTCCTTGTCCAGCACTACTACACTATACCATGCTATGCCTATTCTGGTATTATTTACTCTTAGTAATAAATAACTTATGTTTGTTTTATGAGAAGCTCCACAATGAAGTATTAGCCCATTGTAGGATTTTGCCCAAGACAACTAAGATGTTTATTATACATTTTTGTGGCAGGTTGTTTGTGCCATTTATTAGTACATGTTCTGTTCAGGGGAAGTGAGGTGTTTCATAGTAATTATACTTTTTGTGTCTTACAATTAGCATCTGCTGATGTGACGTTCCACAGACCTAAGAAGGATTTGCCCCACTGATGACAGTCCCCATGGAATAGCACTATAAATGAGATATGTGTCTTGTATGTCTTTTCTTAATCTCACCTAAATGAAATATACACAGCACTTTGAAGAAGTTACTAATTACAACTTATTAGTATGTTCCACCTAATAAGTCCTCAGTCGGAGTTCAGTAATTATGAAAGAAAAATGATCCCCAAAGGCACCTGTTTTACACTTGAAAGCACAGGGTTGTTAGTGAATTGCAATGCTTTCTGCTATGCAATGATAGTCAAAGGATAGACAAAGCAATACACCTTTTAGTCTGACAGTTTGGGGCCAGAATTAGCACATTTTGGACAATGCAGGTAATTTTAAAAATGATTCTCTGTATATCACACAGGCTGTGGATGATAGCATAGTAAACTTATTTGTACAGGATAGAACCCAGGTATTCAGATGTTAGGATTCAGGTTGCACCTTTAAATTTTCAGGTAATTACTCTGATCCTCCACCACCAAATTAAAATCTGCCAATGAAGTAGAGCTGTTTCATTGCTCTGATCACTTAAGGATTATACACAATTTTTTTTTTCACAAATGCTAATGAACAACTTATGTTAATGTAAAAGCTGTTTAGTCACAGGTTGGTAGGATCATAGATTTAGAGAGTAAAGAAACCCCTAGAAGTTATCCAGTTCAGCCTCCTCAGAGAATTCGTTGTAACACCCCTGATGCAAGCAACTATTAAACGTTTTTCCTACTTGGAGATGGCCCTTTGTAAGCAAGGATGAAGTTTGATAGCTCCTCTTTTATTGATTATGCCACAGTCACATTTTTAATATTAAAAAAGAAAGAAAATGAATCACTTGGAGTTATATACTGCTGACCCCCTTGTGTACAGTTGTCGCACCAATGCAGTATTCACAGTGCCCACAATCATTATAAATATACCCTTATGGTGCTTAATCACAAAATATAACATTCTCCACGTAGAATACAGAAGCAAAACATTTATTCAGGGAGTAGAGGGGTTGGAGTCAAGATGGCAGAGTAGAAGCAGGTCCTCCCCGCAGCTCCCCGCTTCCACCTTCCCCAGTTCATGTAAAAGGGGACTCTAAACAAACTTTGGAGCTACAGAACCCACAAAATGATACAGAGAAGCTAACCTCCCACTGAGGACAGCCCGGCAGGCCGGCAGAAATCATCCATCCCAGGGATCCAGCCCCACCCTGAGGTTTTAGCCCCAGGGAGGGTCTGACCAGCCACCAGCCAGAGGGACTCCAAATCACCTGCAGCTGTGGTCCTTTCCAGATTTATCAACACATAGATGCGAAGGACAAAGTGAGAGGTCAGTGCAGTATGGACTTTGGGACCCAGTAGTTGCAAGTGACTCAGCTTTTGCCCCCGGGCAAAAAGCCGCTGAAGGCTGCTGTGCAGCCCCTGCTGCCACATGGCAGCTTCAGCTCCTGACCTGCAGAGTGTAGGGGGACCAAGCGACCAGTCTGAGGGGTAATTTCTCCTACTTTAACCTGCTTGGTAACCTGCTTGGATCTGGATTGTGGTCTAGGGTGAAGGTCATGGGGTGTGTGTCCAGCTTGCCAGAGCTGTGGAGACTTCATCAAGGGCTCCCAACTAATACCTCCAGCAGAAAAAAACTGAGAAAAAAAAAGCTGAGAAAACCTCAGCTTTTGGGATGGAAGCTCCCCTGTCTGGCAGCAGAGTCCTACTGTGGCAAAAAGCCCAAAAGTCAAGTAATTGAGTGGCAACATGACCAGGCAAAGGAAACAAAGCAAACAGAGGAACCCAACATTATACTCCTATTTTGGGGACAAAAGGGAGCAGAGCATGGAACAGGAGGAAGACAGTGAAGTCAGAACTCCTGCACCAAAAACATCAAAGGAAAATACGAGCTGGTTACAGGTCATAGAGGACATTAAGAAGTGAATAAGAGAAGTGGAGGAAAATTTGGGAAGAGAAATGAGAACAATGCAAGAAAATTACAAAATGAGAGTCAACAGCCTGACTGAGGAAAATAAACCCTTAAAAAATAGACTAATGCAAATGGCAAAAGAGGCTCAAAAAGGCAATAAGGAGAAGAATGCCTTAAAAAGCCAAATTTACCAAATAGAAAAAGAATCTCAAAAGCTCACTGAAGAGAATCATTCCTTCAGAATTAGACTGGAGTAAATGGAAGTTAATGACTTTATGAGAAATCAAAATGCTATTAAACAGATCCAGACAAATGAAAGAATAGAAGGCAATGTGAAATATCTCATTGGAAAAACCACTGACCTAGAAAATAGATCCAGGAGAGATAATTTAAAAATTATTGGACTACCTGAAAGCCATGATCGAAAAAAAAACAAACCTAGAAATCATCCTTCAAGAAATTCTCAAGGAAAATGGCCCTGATGTTTTAGAACCAGAGGGCAAAATAGAGGTTGAAAGAATCCACTGATCACCTCCTGAAAAAGATCCCAAAAAGAAAACTCCTAGGAATATTACAGCCAGGTTCCAAAATTCCCAGATCAAGGAGAGAATATTACAAGCAGCTAAGAAGAAACAATTTGAATATTGTGGAAACACAATCAGGATAACACAAAATCTGGCAGCTTCTACACTGCGGGATCGAAGGGCTTGGAATATGATATTCCAGAGGTCAAAGGAGCTGGGATTAAAACCAAGAATCACCTACCAAGCAAAACTGAGTATCATGTTTCAGGGGAAAATAGGGTCATTCAGTGGAATAGAGGACTTTCAAGCATCCTTGATGAAAAAACCAGAGTTGAATAGAAAATTTGACATTCAGATACAAGAAGCATGAGAAGGTAAACAGGGAAAAGAAACCATAAGGAACTTATCATAGTGGAACTATTAACATTCTTACATGGAATGGATAATTGTAACTGATGAAACTTTTCTCAATATGAAAATAGTTGAAGGGAATATATATATATATATATATATGCACACATATATATTTATATATATGTATCAGAGCATATATGGGCATATGAATACATATGTGAATTTATGTATATATGTTTACAGGTAGACATAGATAGAGGGCACAGGACCAATTTAATAGGAAGGGATGATACTTAAAAGGTGAAATTAAGAGGTGAGAGAGGAATATAATGAGAGGACATGGGGAGAAACATAATGGGGTAAACTATCTCATATAGAAGAGGCAAGGGAAAATGGTTACAATGGAGGGGAAGAATAGGAAGGCAAAAGGGAAGGGGTCAAGCTTATTCTCATTGAATTTGGCTCAGTGAGGGAATGAAATACACAATAAATAGGGTATCTCACCTACAGGAGAGTAGGAGGGAAAGGGATGAGAGGGAGGATGATGGAATGGAGGGCAGGCTAGGGGGGAGGGAAATTGGAAGCACCCACTTTTGAAAAGGGGATGGGATCAAAGTAGAGAATAGAACTAGTGGAAGGTGGGATAGGAGGGAGGGAAATATAGTCAGTCTTTTACAATATGTCAACTATGTTAATGTTTTGCATAAGCTACACATGTACAACCTATACTGAACTGCTTATATTTCCAGTTAGGGCGGGTGACCAGGGAGGAAGGGAATGAATCTGGAATTCCAAGTTCTAAAATCAAATGTTTAAATAAATAAACACACACACACACACACACACACACACACATATATATATATACACACACACACACACACACACACACACACTATTAATAATACTATTTTACATGTAATTGGGAAATAAGATATACAGGCACTGGGGCATAGAGATCCACCATGCCCTACTGGAAAAGTCAAAGCGGGTATGAGAGAAGATATGGGAGAGAGCAGATTGGAGGAGGGAAAAAACGGGGAGAAAATGTGTAACTCAAAATCTGGTCTAAATGAATGATGTAAATCAGAAGTTAATAAAGCATTTGACAAATGAAAAAAAAAATTTATTTAGACACCAGAAAACCAAATCCCCAAACCAGTAAGTCAATTCCGTCATACTAGCAAAGAAGTTAATAAGCCATAAAAGCACAGAGTATCACAGCATCCTTTAGCCTTCCCACAAACCAATATTTTCACTCACAAGCCTGACTGACTCCCTGGGACACTTGCTCTCCTCCTCCCAGTGTAGCAAGCTCTGACTCCCAGATTTCTGTGGGTTCTCCAAACCCACAGCAAACTCCTCCCACCACAGGCTCCATTTAATTTCATTCAAGGGGTCATGATTTATTTTCAAAGTAGGGAAGGTCTTCAAATTCCCCTAGGCTTACTAAGGGGCAGGGAAGATCTTCAAATTCCCTTGCCATTACAACTGTGTAGGACTCCATTATATTCCTTTCTTCTTGTCAGTAAATTAAGTGAATTCCACCTTACTGATGGAAAACTGAGACCCAGAGAGGCTGAGTGACTTTGACCAGGGTAATGCATGAGCTATTACTCAAAATCATGGTTTTGATTCCAAACTTAGATCTCTTTCCATTTTTTTACATTTTTCATAATTTTTATGCATATACAATTTTTTGATGCATAAAGCATTCCATTAGTATACACAATAATGCCAGGACCTACATATTTGTTTTTCATTGTAATTTTTTTATTACACATTTACCTTAAATTCAGGCTTTTCATTCCACTTGAATATAGGTTCCTTGATGTTAGAGACCGATTTTTCCATTTTGTCTCTGAATCCCCAATGCCTAGTACAATGCCTTGCCAATAATAAGTATTTAATAATCAAGTCAATAAACATTCACTAAGCACCAGCTTTATGTCAGTCAATGTGCAAAACGCTGAAGTGAGAATCATTATTTATCATTTATTGATGTCCTTTGAACGTAGCTTTATGTGGCTAGAAAATTGTCTAAACCCAAAAAGCTTACTGTAGAAGTCAGGTTGACCTCATAAATACTCCAGGGAAGCTAGGTGGCTGTAAGGAATTCTTAGATCCCACCCAATGCTTGTTTTGGGTTTACAACCAAAGGTTGTGTTTTGGGCTCCCAAAAATATATTGATTGACTTTACCTGCTGATAAGCCCTTCTCTTGGAGACTACCTACTGTCTACATGAGGTCAGTGAGGTAAAAGTCCTTATCCCCTTGTCTGATTTCTATATAATGTAACCTCACAGACTTGTGGAGGGAGCTACCCCTTCTTTCTGGCTCTCCCTCTCCACCAAGTCACCTAATAAATTTCTTTCTGAAACGATTTCACATTTTGGGTTTGTTCTCCAAATGACATGTTACAAAGAAATCAAAAACAATTCTTGCCCTTAAGGAACTCATCTAATAGGGTAGACAAAATGTAAACAACCACATAAAACAAGATATAAAAGGGATATTATAAGAAATAATCTTAGAAAACACTAGCACTAAAGGGGAATGCAGAATGTGAATAGGCTTCTTGCAGATGGCCAGATTTTAGCTGACTTGAAGGAAAATAGGAATTGAATACATGAATTTTAGCTACAAAACACTGTTGACATGTTTCCAATTTTCTAGACTAATTCTGCTGACAGAACACCACCAACTTAAAAAGTGAAAAATGTAATCTAACAGTTGTTTTGTCTATAGTGTCAAACTCTGGTTTGACTGCCTTTTCCTCCCACCAAATTCACAGATGCCTTGCCACCACACAGACCATCATTTCCCAAACTAATTGGGTCATGCAATTCAGAGCTTGAAATAGATTGAGGGAACCCATAAATGAAGTTTGAATTAATGTTGGCATATGGAAGATCTAGTATTTTAAATAGAATACATGGTTAGCATCATAATTGTCATGGAATTTCTCTTCAGTCTATGGAATGCCACAAAACAAAACTCAGGAAATTCTAGTAGACAAAATCTGTGCCTTAATTTTATGAAAGACTAAAGAATTAACTTTCTCTTGTCAGTTTTCAATCAGAAAGGACCATCTTAATTTTGAAACTTCCTTGAATGCAGATGGAGCTGGCTTCAGAAATAATACAGATTCCTTTAAAAAAGTGTATGGAATAAAATTTTGTATTTATTTTGTATCACATAGTTCCATTAGTTTACAATAAAATTTCCAAGTTATATTCCAGTGGAGAACGGCCTCACTTGTTATAACAATAATGCTAATGTTCATTGGAAAGGGAATTAAGCCTTTGTCATTAAATATACAATTTTATGCATATAATTCTTTCATCCATACCCTACAAGCATTTTTATACTTTCTTAGCTACATGAGTGGAATCCCCTGCTAAGCAAGAGTTACCTGTGTTAGATCTCCTTATCTTTATAAAGATCTGTGCAGATTATTTGGTACTGTTTTGCATGTGGTTTACCATTCTTTCTGAGCTCACAAAAAGCAGCTGTGTGTTTATAAAATCTACGTCTCCAAAATTAACTTTCACTAATTAGATGAATATTTTAACATTTAAATATTATGAGAAAGAGGTTTTAGGACAAAATAATTACCCCCAACCACTTAACAAATTATTTGTAAGCTATGGCATTAATCAGCCTGTCACACTATTTTGCATGTAATGTGCTTTATATAACTGATTACAGAGCACTATTTAGAATGTTTTCCCAAGCATTAACAGAAATAGGTTTAGCTTTCTCTCCCCTTCAGATTTGTAACTTTTTAACATCAAGAAGAAATTTCGTTGTTGTTTTTTGCCCTTTGTTTTCAAAGGCTACAGATGTTACTTTCAGTCCTTTGTTAATTACTCAGTGGGATATCACCCTTCCAATAGGTGCTCAAGAAATATTAGTTCTTAACGTTCATCTTTATTGTAAAAAATTCATTTAGCTATACCTTTGATGTTAAGTAAACATTTAACAAGAGCCACAGTAGACCTATAAGGATACTGCCACATAATCAAAAGGAGGTTCATTCTGAATTCCTGAAGTTCTTGATTTCTAATATTGCTCCTTTACATTCTACATTTATTTTTTTGCATATTTACCTCCCATACTAGACTACCAGTTACATCAAGGTAAAGACTATGACTGCCACAATGCCTTACATATATTAGTTACTCAATAAAAATTTGTTGAGGGAATGGATGACTGTGCTAATAATCTATGTCATTCTAGAGAGAGTGGAAGAGGAGGAGAGAAAAATAATGTAACAATAATGACATTTAAATAGCACTTTAAAGTTTGCAAAGTACTTTACAAATATTTTATCCTTGCAACAACCAGAGAGGTGGGTGCTATTATAATCCTCATTTTAGCAATCAGGAAACTGAAACAAAACAGGTTAAATAACTTGCTCAGTCACAGAGCTAATAAGGTTATAAGTCAGGATTTGAACTCAGGTCCTCCTGACTCCAGGGCTGGTGCTCTATTCACTGTGCCACGTAGCCACCCCCTGTTAAATCTATCTTAATGGAAAAGCAAATTCTGTCCTCTTACCCCTCCCCTCAAAAAGCCCAAGAATTTGAAAATGCATGTGTTCAACTGTGTGTAGATATTTATATGCATATACACTGATACATATGTATATTTCTGGTCCAGACCTGTGATTCCATCAGTGGAGGGAACTCCAAATGAGGAGTTTCCTCCACCAGTGGACATTGGCACCTACTTTGCAATTTATGATCCTAGAAAGTTGCCAAGGAACACAAAGGTTCAGTGTCTCATCCTGAATCACACAAACATTGTCTGTCAGATGTGAAACTTGAACCTAGGTTTTCTTCTCCAAGGACAGTTAACACCATTATGCCATACTTATCTCAGGAAAGAAAGCAATTTCTACCTATCAAGAAGAAAAGAGGAATTTGACTTTAGGAAGCATTCATAAATATATTGACATGACTGGTTTACACCTGGAAACTGTCATGTCATCTACAAGCATGTATTAAGTACATATTATGTGCTGACCACTGGGGACACAAAGAAAGCCACCCCCCTCCCAAAAAATAGCCACAGCCCAAGGGAACTCACTTCCAATTAGGTCTTTTAATATGTAACTACATTTCTGAAATTAGTCTTTGTTAAAACACATACACACACTCACAAACACACATCCTTTCTAGACAATTTAATTACAGCTATATTAAAAAAAAAGTTCATTCCTTGAAACTTGTTTGAGATTTCTGATATCACTTACAAACTTAGCTATTTGAATTCCATAGGTTATTTGTGTGCCAAGTAGCTCTTTTGCTCTTCTGTATACCTAACCTGCTTCATAAAAACACGAGTGTGTGCCAGTGTTAAATACTTTGCATATAATTGCTATGCATGTATAAAAGCTACATATTCCCTGGTGGTGTTTTTTTTTTATCAACTAATGCACATCCTCATGCTTCTTAATTGCATGAGCAGAGGAAGTCGGGTATCTGGGTAGACATTTTGTATCCACTACTCTATGGACTCTGAAAATTCATCTACGACCACCTTACAAAATATTTCTAGGCTCAGACTCTCTAAAGAATATTCTTACTGTTGACAAACAGTATTCATTAAGTGCTCTCATGTACTAGAATTTGAGGCTTTCAATCAATTCCATTCCTCCTCCTGACTTCCCAGCCTCATCTCTTGTAACTCCCTAACTCATCTTCTTCACTACAAAAGACGTTCTTTGTATCATTACCTCATACCCATAAATACAGAGAGAGAGAGAGAGAGAGAGAGAGAGAGAGAGAGAGAGAGAGA